>NC_092335.1:265690000-265867500 GCF_046630445.1 Rutidosis leptorrhynchoides
TAACACTTTCGTTAACATGAATATCATTAACAAGTACTATTATTTTTGAAAATTAATATAATTATTATTAAAAGTATCATTACTTTAAATCTATATTTTTATAAAAACTATTATTAATACTATCATTTATATTATTAGTACTATGAAAATTTACTATTATTATCAGTATAATTATTCTAAAGTTATTATAACTAGTATTTTGTAAACAAGAGAGTAATTACACAAAAGTATATTTAATATACAGAACTTAACTATATTAATTTTTATATACAAAATGAAAACATTTAATTAAATAATGAATTATATATAAATTATTAATATAAAAATTATATCACTAATAATAATATATATATTTATTCGATTACGATTATACATATTAATGAATCCATAAATAATATAGGTTTGTGAATCCGAGGCCAACCCTGCATTGTTCAATGACGTCATATGTATTTTTACTACAAAATACATTAGGTAAGTTTCATTTGCCTTTTTACCCTTTATATTTTTGGGCTGAGAATACATGCACAATTTTTATAAATGTTTTACGAAATAGACACAAGTAATTGAAACTACATTATATGGGTGAATGATCGAAGTCGAATATGCCCCTTTTGCTTGGTAACCTAAGAATTAGTAAACTGATCTACTAATTGACGCGAATCCTAAAGATAGATCTATGGGGCCGACGAACCCCATCCAAAGTATCGGATGCTTTAGTACTTCGATGTTGTTTTATATCATGTCCGAAGGATTTTCCGGAATGATAGGGGATATTCTTATATGCATCTTGTTAAAGTCGGTTACCAGGTGTTCAATCCATATGAATGATTTTTGTCTCTATGCATGGGACGTATATTTATGAGAAATGAAAATCTTGTGGTCTATTAAAATGATGGAAATGACTATTTATGTTAAACTAATGAACTCACCAACCTTTTAGTTGACACTTTAAAGCATGTTTATTCTCAGGTATGAAAGAAATCTTCCGCTGTGCAATTGCTCATTTTAAAGATATTACTTGGAGTCATTCATGACAAATTTCAAAAGACGTTGCATTCGAGTCGTTGAGTTCATCAAGATTATTATTAAGTCAATTATAGTTAGATATATTATAAAATGGTATGCATGCCGTCAACTTTCGATATAATGAAAGATTGTCTTTTCAAAAACATATGCAATGTTTGTAAAATGTATCATATAGAGGTCAAGTACCTCGCGATGAAATCAACTGTTGTGAATCGTTTATAATCGATATGGACTTCGTCCGGATGGATTAGGAGGGGTCGTTTCAGTTTCTAACAAGTTTTATTTTTTTGTCCAATGTTTTCTTCATTATGCCACTTGTTGGATTCTGATAAGTTAAAATCCAAATATGAAATTGAATGAAAATGGTTATTCTGCGGTGAACAGATACGTATATCTATGGGTGTAAGTAGGATAGTAAATGACTGTTGAATCAGATTCGAAGAATGTACAGTGTAACTTATTAATGTGAAATCTAAATATTCCTCGGGTATTACCTACCCGTTAAAATATTTTCACCATTAACAGATTGTACGAAATAATTTTTAATTACAATCTTTATGAAAATATATATACATATATATTTTCTTCAGATATAATCATTGATTTAATGAGTAAATATAATAGTAATCTCATTTGATTTACCGTTAGAACTCGAATACATAATCTCTAAAACATTAGAGATTACATAATCGCCATGAAGAACGAAGATAATTGATGTAGAACGATACGTAGAACGATGATTATACTCGAGGTACAGAATGAGATGTTGAGGCATGGATTGTTGATGGTACTGGTGCTGTTTATTGATGGTACTGTTGGTGCCGGTGATGTTGCTGAAGCTGGTAAATTTTGCACCATATTCTCCAAATTGATTACTCGAGCGCGAAGTTCGTTAACTTCTTCTATTATTTCGGGATAATTGTCGGTCGGAACGGGCGTATGAATAAGGTTTAGAATTTTAGATAGAATGTAATCGTGGCGAAATACTCTGGAAATGAGTGTGAAAATGGTGTTCCGAGTGGGTTCGCCGGTAAGTGCTTTAGGTTCTTCGCTAAGAGGGAAATGTAGTGGATGGAAGGGATCGCCTTCTTCTTGTCTCCAATGATTAAGTAGGCTATGAACCCATCCTCAATTCATCCAGAATAAATGATGGCTATCGGGATAGCTATCGAAATCTGAGGAACTCGAACTGGTTGAGGCATTCATCTCGTACAATCAGATGAAGGATTTTCGATAAGAAATAGATTATAGGATGTAGATTGTACCATGCAATGCATAATTTACATATGCATATATAATACTAAAATCCCATAAGTTACGGAGGAATCTACGAAAGCTGTCAGGCAAAAGTAACAATAACAGATACGCTAAGATATGAATTTATCTATACACTATCTATGCAATTGAGGCAGTAAGACGTGTCTAGACTTTAAGGCTGATAAGCAATTAATTTTCGACACTAAATGATAAGCAAAACTTTTGACATATAGACACGGTCGAAGTCCAGACCCACTAATGCATCTAAATAACTATCAGTTAGACACACTAATGCAACACCTGGTTCGCTAAGACCTCCGCTCTGATACCAACTCTAACGAGCCATCCTAATCCATCTGGATGAATACATTACAATTGATTACATCGCGAGGTACTTGACCTCTATATGATACATTTTACATACATTGCATTTGTTTTTAAAAGACAAACTTTCATTTCATCGAAAGTTGACGACATGCATACCACTTCATAATATACCCAACTATAATTGACTTAATAATAATCTTGATGAACTCAATGACTCGAATGCAACGTCTTTTGAAATATGTCATGAATGACTCCAAGTAATATCTCTAAAATGAGCAAATGCACATCGAAAGATTTCTTTCATACCTGAGAATAAACATGCTTTAAAGTGTCAACCAAAAGGTTGGTGAGTTCATTAGTTTAACATAAATAATCATTTCCATCATTTTAATAGACCACAAGATTTTTATTTTCAGTTCTCATAAATATATGTCCCATGCATAGAGACAAAAATAATCATTCATATGGATTGAACACCTGGTAACCGACATTAACAAGATGCATATAAGAATATCCCCTATCATTCCGGGAAATCCTTCGGACATGATAAAACAACATCGAAGTACTAAAGCATCCGGTACTTTGGATGGGGTTCGTTAGGCCCAATAGATCTATCTTTAGGATTCGCGTCAATTAGGCGTGCATTAATTCTCAAAATTAGTGATGTTCCCTAATTCTTAGGCTACCAAGCAAAAAGGGGCATATTCGGCTTCGATCATTCAACCATATAATGTAGTTTCGATTACTTGTGTCTATTTCGTAAAACATTTATAAAAATTGCGCATGTATTCTCAGCCCAAAAATATAAAGGGTAAAAAGGCAAATGAAACTCACCTAATTATTTTGTAGTAAAAATACATATGACTATATTGAACAATGCAGGGTTGGCCTCGGATTCACGAACCTATACCATTTATATTTCTATTAAAACATATAATAGAAATATCATAATTTCATTTATTAATATATATATTATTTCTATATATTTTGTAGTTATATAAGGTTTATACTAGATTCCTTTTTAAAACATATATTTTATTTTATATCTTAAATTCTATGATATATATATATATATATATATATATATATATATATATATATATATATATATATATATATATATATATATATATATATTATATATGTATTTAAAGTGATTAATATAGTTTTATTAATATCTATATATTTAGTATCATATTAAAAATACTTAATTTGTTTTATGTAAGTTTTTATATCAGTAATGTTAATATGATTTATATATAGTTATATGGAATATTAATATAATTGTATTATATATAACAAGTATATTTTATGTACAATATATTTATTTGTTCCAAAAATGATAGTTTTGATATTAATGATTTACTAATAATAATAACTTTATTAAAAATGATAATATTAATAATAATAATGATATTGTTAAAAAATGATACTTTTGTTTAATAATAATAATAATAATAATAATAATAATAATAATAGTAATAATAATAATAATAATAATAATAATAATAATAATAATAATAATAATAATAATAATAATACTACTAATAGTTACAAAGGTGATAATAATACTAATAGTTATGAAAAAAAATGAAAACTTTTATTATTTTCATAATAATAATAATAATAATAATAATAATAGCACTTATAATGATATTAGTAGTAAGACCGACAATAATATTAATATAGTTGTAGCAATAATAATTTTTAATAGTAACAATGCTAATAATGTTAATACTAATATTATTAATGATAATAATTATAATACTTATACATGTGATAATAATAATAATCTTTATAACATTAATAATAACAATAATAATGACACTAATAATAATAATAATAATAATAATAATAATAATAATAATAATAATAATAATAATAATAATAATAATAATAATAATAATAATAATAATAATAATAATAATAATAATAATAATAATAATAATAATAATAATAATAATAATAATAATAATAAAAGTAATTGTGTATACCCTCAAAGCTTTGTCTAAAAAGAATGCTCCAGACGAGACTCGAACCCGTGACCTCCCGCTCATCAACATAACACTCAAACCATCCAATCCATTCTGTTTTTCTCTTTTAAATCTATAACCTAATCTACTTAACCCGTTAACTTCGGCCTCCATAGAAAATGAGGGAACTCGGCCTAACAAGTTAATATGTAGAAACCCATTTAGCAATTAAAGGCCCATTAAATATTGAGTTTTTAAATTTTCTGTTGGTGTGTGTTTGGAAAAGAAGAAACCAGAATTGGACATCGAGACTTATCTCCATCTCATGACATCACCTCATCATCATGTATCTATCTTTACCTAGTCGACATCATCATCAATATCATAATCATCGATCATCATACATACAACATCATGATCCATACTTCTCTGTATCATGATCATCATCATCTTCTAACCGTTATAAACATATCATCTTCATCGTTAACATCTCCTCATCACCACGGGTTACCATCATCGAAGTCATCATCTCGCCTAACATCTTACTGTATTATCAACACCATCTTCGTCTTTCATCATCAAACTCTTTGTTATCTACTTTCATTACGATCCTTCTTCATCATCTCAATACCACGATTACTATTCATCATCTTCATCGATATTGCTACAGTACCATTATTGTTTTATGCATCATCCTCATTGTTATAACAAGAACGAAACAGAAATGAACAGGTACGGCAGCTGTAACAGTAGTATAGCAGTAACAGTGGCGGTTTTATTGGTTATCCGAACAAGGAACACAAACCCAGTTGCAATAGTGGGTTTCGCAGGTGTTCTAAAATGGTGATTTAGGGTGGTGTTTAGGTTTGATGTGGACTTGGTGGTTGTCTACAGCTGAAACTTTAACACCCCGTTAAAAATCCCATTGACAGAATGTTAACTCTGGTCCCAGTGCTTGGCTTGACTTCTACGTAACAGCAATATTCTACAGCGGAAGCAATTAATACTAAGAATAAAACACGCAAAACGGATCAACAATAATGTTGAGTGAATCTACAGGTTTTAGGTAAATAATACAATATGTTTAAGAAATAACATTTCGAAAACGTTTATTAGTGGGAGACCACCAAGGTTTAATATTAAAGTTTTTGGACAACACCGTTTCTCGTTTTAAAAGTTTGTTGTCACTACCATGTCAAGTTGCAATCATTTGTAGACAACACCCTGTCATGTTTTATCTCATTTATTTGTAAACCACAGTTCAAATAACGTTGTATAGTATCTGAAAAAACAGTTATCAAAAAAATAGTTTAGTTTCCTTGACCACGAGATTTTACAAGTACAACACCAAGTCATAAAAACGTTTGCATAATATGAGCACCTGAATACTAGCAATGACCCGAGTATAGAAGCCATTATACCCGCCTTTACCTCCTAAAATGTTATACATTTGTTCGAGTGTATCTAATGTTCAAAATAAATGCACCACAATGTTTATAGCGGGTGAGGTTGTCAACCTAACGGATCCGTCCATCTAAATTGTGCTTACACCGATGGTATTAAAAGTATTTAAGCTAGAGGCTTTGTGAACAAACTCAATATGCATATATATAGTACTCGTGTCAATAAAAAATTATTTGATAAAGTAAGTATAACAGCGTGTATTATCATCCCTAAAAATATGTAAAAAAAGTAGGACTGTAGCCTCACCTTTGAATAAGCTTGGATGACAGACAAAACTTGTACGGTTTACAGCTGAATAATGCAACCTAAGTATACGTATTTAGGTTGGTCAATATATGTATCTTAAATAATGGTGGTTTCATAGTATAAGTGGTCTTATTGCTCGACTCGACGCGTTTCCAAGTAAAAGTCAACTATATCATGCAAGTCAAACAAAGTCAACTGAAGTCAAACCGAAAGTCAAACTTGGTCAAAATAGTCAACTAAAGTCAACATCAATAGGGTCATGTCAAATGTTGGTCAACATGTCAAACCTAACACAAACAATACGTTTCAGGTCATGAATGATCATTTTCACAATTTCAGTTTATCGTTGTGCACAAAGTTCATGAACACGTAGCATACTTAGCACAATATCTCATAGTACAAAATTTACGTAAGCATGGAAAACTCCAAATCATAAATATACTTAAAATTTATTCCAAAAAGTCTGGCCAGGGACTCATACGATAATTAAAAGTCAGGAATCAGAAGGGGTACATTTGTGGTTTGCCCAGTCAGTTTCGGACCGAGCACTGATTTCGTTTTGGCTATAACCGGAGTTAGGGACATGAAATTGATACAATAACAGTGGCCATAGTTCAAGGACAAGTCAAAGTAACACATATCAAAAATGTAGCAAATTTTGTTTAGCCAATTTGTACAGTTTATTAATGCAAGTTGAATGTTCAGTTTTTCAGCTCAAATCAAAATCCACATAAAGTACGGCTCTATTGTGCCCAATGCATAAGGTTTCAAAGATTGACATAAACTAAAAATAAGTAAAATATCATGTTAAAATTCATATTCCAGAAGTGTACATGCTCATTCAATAAACACAATCCACAGAGTATAAAACAGAGAGCAATTTACAGATTCGATTCTAGTTTAGCTAGTCACATTCACACGCGATTATCCGAAGATCTAGATACAATTAGCCTATGATATCTACATGAAAGGTGAATTACTTTTTGTGTAAATTTCAAATATGCAAAGCTTTAATCACAAAAGTTAACACATTTTATCATACAAGGTTATTTTCATGCAAGTGCTGTATAAAACTACTTTTACACTAATTCAAGCATATCTCGGGTTATACATAAGCAAACGACATGATATCCTAGTCTAAATTGAGTGTTTTTAAATTTTCTTTCCATTGGTATAAGTTTCACATGCCAATTCATGGTCTATCAAATCCATATTTCTGATCAATCACGAAAACACAACGTTAATTTCAATTAAGCATAACTTGATCATCCGGAAACGAAATCAAGCGAATCCAAAGCCTAAACTCAATAGTTTTTTACAAGGAATCTGAATATAACATAATAATTATCATTTGAAAAACTTAATTTTTCTGATCATGCATAAACAAATTCGTTTTTAAACCCTAACGCATCAAACAATCAATATAACGATTACAATTAACACGTACGCGTATAGACTTGAGCAATTGACAACATAACTATGAAAATTTAATAAAAAAATCAGATTTTTATGATTAGGGTTCATGTAAATATACCTTAGATCAAGAAAAGAATTATATCAACGCGTAGAGGGGATCGAGAATTGCAACGTTTGTTCTTGAGGTTTGATCAAAAATAATAATTTTTGAGTGTGTGTGTGTGTGTGTGTGGATGGTGACGGCAGCAAGGAGAGGGAGAGGGAATAAAAGTCGACTAAAAAAAATAAATGGGGAAGGGTTTCTAATAATGCTTGCTAAGTATAATTAGTTAGGGCCTAAAACTAAACACCACACTAGTAACAAATAAGCCCAAAACAAGGAAAATAAGGGGAGTGGGGGAGGGGTCGGCCGATTGGCCCAATGGGATTACTCTCAGGCTCGTGTTTTGCAATTCCGTGTAATCGTGGTCCGTTTCAAGTGCCGTTTAGTCGTACCGAGGGCCCAGAACGCTAAACCGATCGTTAAACGCAACCAAACGTTAATTTATTAAAAACCCAATAAATTAATTATTTTTAAAAATTTAATAATTAATAAAATTAATTATTAAAATAATCCCGAGTGTTACGTTGCTCAAAAAGCCGTCATCAAAACTGCATCGTGTTTATCGTATTTCATTATCCAAAATATTTATTTGAATTAATATCAATCCATATTAATTATTGTAACCCTCCAAAGTTCAAGTACGCATTTATTACACATAAACACATAAAAGTCAAATAATCGCCGTTAAATAAACTAATGAAAATTTAACAGAAAGTTAACGGAAGTAACGGAAAAAGCAGGGTTGTTACATTACCCACCTGTTATTGAAAATTTCATCCCGAAATTTTAGTGATCGTCCTCTGAAGTAGTTTCCTCGGGACACAGTTGCGGATACTTCAGCCTCATCTGGTCTTCACGCTCCCACGTGAACTCTGGTCCTCTTCTCGCGTTCCACCGAACTTTAACGATAGGAATTCTGCTTTGTTTCAATTGTTTGACCTCACGGCCCAAAATTTCGACATGTTCCTCAATGAAATGAAGTTTGTCGTCGATACGCAGTTCCTCTAAAGGAATAACCTAATTGTCATCGGCTAGGCACTTTTTTAGATTGGATACATGAAAAACTGTGACAACCCGAAAATTTCCAACCAAATTTAAACTTTAATCTTTATATGTTTCCGACACGATAAGCAATATTTGTTAAGTTAAATTTCAAGAATTTTAAACTATGTTCATACATTCATTCAACCTCGACCAAGTTCCAACGATTCACGAACTATTAAACGAATATGATTATATATGTATATGTGTATATATATTATAACTTGAAACGTAAACAAAATATTAGATTAAATACTTTATATGATTGTATCTGTTTCAAAATATTTATCAATGGAATTAGAAGATAAGATCAAATGATTGAATTATCAGATATATTGAATTATGATTACAAGTCTCTGTTGAAAGGCCCACGTTGATTTGAGAAATCTTTCCATTTTAACAATATTCGGAAAATGGTAAAGTGATTTATAAATAAGAACAAATTGTCAATCATTGAGAACTAGACAAAGGATAGTGGAAGATTGAATCTCATAAAGACTCGATTGATCTATTTAGTTTCAAACGTATAAAAACGTTTTCAGTTTAAAAAAAACTTTATTATTAAAACGTATATAACTTTTATAAATATCTAGAACCATTTTGACAACTCATTACTTAACTAGTATGATAAAGATAACGATATTTATATTTTATTTTATTAAATATATATAACGATTTAAATTAATATTATATATATTTATACGCGTATTATATGTACATAGTTTTATACTTTTACTATACTTAAACTTTACCTTTACTTTATTTTTACTTTACTTTAACTTTAATAATTCACTTTAATAATTCATACTTTAATAATTTACTTTAATAATTCATACTTTAATAATTCACTTTAATAATTCATACTTTAATAATTCACTTTAATAATTCATACTTTAATAATTCACTTTAATAATTCATACTTTAATAATTCACTTTAATAATTCAAAAATCTATTATAAATAGAATTCAATAGGTTTCATTATTTCATAGAAACTTGAAAATATTTTTCTCTAAACTCTCTCAATCGATTTACATATATATATTTACTCCGTATTATTTCAAGATATTATTAGTATACATAAAATATTACGACGAAGTGCTGTCCAAGTGATTTCGAAATTGTTTTTCGAGTAGGATATGATTAAGGAAATTATGGGTTATAGCTATGGAGGTGATTGAGTATGGTTCATGGGTATGCTCGTGAGGTCAATATAGTGTTTATCATTTCCGTTGCGTCTACGTACCTTTCCTACAATATTGAATCTCAATATTGATATGTGAGTACTCATAATTTAACTTTTACATACTAATTGTGTATCCCTGACTAGTGCTCGAGTATTTAGGATTATGCATGCTTGTACTTTTGATATTGCCCTTAGACAGGTTAGGTTGAATCTTGAATTAGTTACACTTGCGGTTGAGATAAGGTATAAGATATGCATGTCCTTGGAAAGCTAGCAAAAAATTAAGAACTTTTCCTTTAGATATCGAATGGTTTCGATGAACGGATTAAAAGTTATAATCAATTGAATTTTTGATATTTTTATTAAAAATGATTATTATTATTATTGTCGTTTTTATCGTCGTTCTAGTTTTATCTTATTATTATCATTATTATTATCTTTATCAATAAAAGGGATTTATCATTAAAAATTATTTTTTTTATTATTACTATCATTATTATCGTTAAAGTTATAATTAGTATTATTATTATTATCCAATTATTATTATTATTATTATTATTATTATTATTATTATTATTATTATTATTATTATTATTATTATTATTATTATTTTTATTATTATTATTATTATTATCATTATTAATATATATATCATTATTTAAAAATGGTTATTGTTATTGTTATTATTATTATTACTATATTATCATTAAGATAATTATTAGTATTATCGTTAATAATGTTATAGTAACTATCATTATTAATATTAGTGTAATTAAAACAAATATTTGTAACACCTAATTATTTTGATTACTATTATTATCATTATTATGAACACGATATAAAAGATGATTAAAAGCTATTAAATTAAACGATTAGGAAATAATGAGTAAGAGTATCATGATGAAATTAAAATATTATAAGATATTGACTTAGATAAAATTATCGTTCTTATTATTTTTATCATTACTATTATTATTAAAAGTATCGTTAGTATTAAAACTATCATTTTAACTAAAATTATCATTTTAATAGAAATGTCATTGTTACTATAAAATATCATTATTATTATTATTATTTTAAATAGAATTATTATTTTAAAGATAATATTAAAATTATCGTAAATATTAAAGTTATCATAATTAGAATTATCGTTTTATCATAATGTCATCCTTGTAATTATAAATATTGATATTTTTATAATAATAATTATTATTACAAAATAATACAACTTTTACTTACTATCATTATAGATATTATTTTATCAAATAAATATGTGATACAAACATATTTTACTACGTCTAATAACTTACTTTAATAATACCTATCATATTATCTTTATGATATTAAATGAACCCTATAAATTTTATTACTTAATATATATAAAAGTATATTTTATTATATAAAATTTAATATAAAATTTTATTTATTAATAACTAAATTATATTATTTACTCTAATAAATCTTTTAAAAATATTTAAAAATATAAAACGACGATATTTAAACTATATATTAATCATGTATAGATTTTTGGAAATTATTTTGAGTCAAATTTACTTTTGTTGACTTTTGCATATTAGTCTCGAGCATTAGGATTGTGGTACACTATGACTTGACCTAATTTGTTAGACAAATATTGACCAACACATAAATATATATAATTAATTTAGGTTCGTGAATCCGAGGCCAACCTTGCACTTGTTCAATGACGTTATATATATTTTTACTACGAAATACAGTATGGTGAGTTTCATTTGCCTTTTTACCCTTTATATATTTGGGACTGAGAATATATGCGCTTTTATAAATGTTTGATGAAATAGACACAAGTAATTGAAACTACATTCTATGGTTGAATTATCGAAATCGAATATGCCCCTTTTTATTAAAGTCTGGTAATCTAAGAATTAGGGAACAGACACCCTAATTGACGCGAATCCTAAAGATAGATCTATTGGGCCTAACAAACCCCATCCAAAGTACCGGATGCTTTAGTACTTCGAAATTTATATCATGTCCGAAGGAGGATCCTGGAATGATAGGGGATATTCTTATATGTATCTAGTTAATGTCGGTTACCAGGTGTTCACCATATGAATGATTATTTTTGTCTCTATGCATGGGACGTATATTTATGAGAACTGGAAATGAAATTCTTGTGGTCTATTAAAATGATGGAAATAAATGATTGTGATAAACTAATGAACTCACCAACCTTTTGGTTGACACTTTAAAGCATGTTTATTCTCAGGTGTTAAAGAAATCTTTCGCTGTACATTTGCTCATTTTAAAGATATTACTTGGAGTCTTTCATAGCATATTTCAAAGAACGTTGCATTCGAGTCATTGAGTTCATCAAAGATTATTATTAAATCAATTTATAGTTGGATAGTGGATATTATGAAATGGTATGCATGCCAGTCAATTTTCGATGTAAAGAAAGTTTGTCTTTTAAAAACGAATGCAATGTTTGTAAAATGTATCATATAGAGGTCAAATACCTTGCAATGTAATCAACTATTGTGAATCGTTTATAATGTATATGAACAGGTCCTTTCAGTTGGTATCAGAGCGGTGGTCTTAGCGAACCAGGTCTGCATTAGTGTGTCTAACTGATAAGTCGATAGGATGCATTAGTGAGTCTGGACGTCGACCGTGTCTGCATGTCAAAAGTTTTGCTTATCATTTTGTGTCAAAAATTAACTACTTATCATCCTCAGAAAATTATCTGCTTATCATTTTTAGTCTAAGACACGTCTTGCTGCATTGATTGCATGAATAGTGTATAGACAAAAATTCATATCTTAGCATATCTTCTAAATCATATCTTATCGTATGTGTTACTTTAAACTTTGCCTGACATATCCCGCAAAGTCCTCCGTAATCTACGAAATCTTTTGATCTATATATACATATATATACATATATATATATATATATATATATATATATATATATATATATATATATTCTATGTAATTAGAATACCATCCGTTAGCCAAAATCATTTCATATCGAAAAAAAAATCCTTTATCCAATCGTACAAAATGGAATTCGTCATCACTTCAAGTCACTCAGATTCCGAAATGGAATCCCATTCAAGCTCCGAAAGCAGTGTGACCGGAATAGATCAACCAATCAGTCATCACCTATTCTGGTTGAATTGGGGATGGGTTCGTAGCCTCCTCAATCATTGGAGACAAGAAGAAGGTGATCCCTTCCATCCACCACATTGCCCTCTTGACGAAGAACTTGAAGCACTTACTGGCGAACCTGTCCGAAACACCATTTTCTCACTCATTTCCAGAGTATCTCGTCACGATTATATATTACATCAAATTTTAGATTTTATTTATCCGCTCATCCGAACCGACAATCACCCCGGTGTAATAGAAGAAGTCAACGAGCTTCGCGCTCGGGTAGTGGCTTTGGAGAATATGGTGCAGAGATTACAAACGCCAGTAGCAGCATCAGCAGCATAACCAGTACCACCATCATCAACGCCAACAGTACCATTACCACCTCCAACCAAAACCGCGTCGTAAACCTCAACTTCACAATCTGTCCCACGAGCATCAACGTCATACGCACCATAGATACCAAGGAGTACCAACAACAATAACTGACGAAGTATTAATTCATAACTTCATTGGAGAAACATTCCGCGGCGATTATGTAATCTCTAAAGTCTTAGAGATTATCTAATCTAGCCCTAACCATAAATCAGTTAAGCGAACCAAAATGATAGAAGGAAGAGTAGAAACCCTGACAAAAATGGTGTGTGATTAACAAGCTAAACTTGCTTTACCAACAGCATCAACAGTACCGTCAGCGTTACCAGCATCGTCAGTACAGTCAACATCCGAATCAACAACACCGATAACATCACAAACTCCGTCAGTTCAAGAATCACTGTGGACATCATTACGAATCAATAACGTGTATATTGTATCAACGAGTTATGAAGAATTAACTCATTCCCTCTGAAGAAATTATATGTATATTATATATATATATATATATATATATATATATATATATATATATATATATATATATATATATATATATATATATATTTTGAAATAAATCTTTCCGTGCTAAGCTATTGTGTGTGAATCTTAACTACTCGGTTAATTCATATTACAAATATGCAACAATGTACGTCCTTCTGTCGCAACTTAACCAGCGTTAACTACAATCTCTGTCGCAATTCAACAAATTCCAATTCATAATAAATCAAGTATATATTTGATTTTACACTTTCATCATCGATGTACCCGAAACTTTTCAGATAACATCATTCGTACTTTGCGAAATTCACAAGAATTCCACGAACCGAACATCATACATCAACAAATAACGAAGTATTGATTCATAATTTCAATGTCATTAAAGAAATACTGGGTAAAAGTTATGTACTTTTTAAAGCCTTTAGGGATTATTCAATTCTAGTTTCAACCGTAAATCAAATGAGTTTAATTTAACATTAACTCATTAAATCTATGTTACATCTGAAGAAAATATACATATATATATATTTTCATAAAGCCTGTAATAAAATTCTTTTGTACAAAATATTAATTGTGAAATTTTTTTTAACGGGTAGGTAATACCCGAGAGATATATAAATTCACAATTATTATGTTACATTCTTCGAATCTGATTCAGCAAATCATCCATTATACTCCCTACTTTCACAACAATATACATTCTTTTATAGAAATCAAAACAACCATACTCATTCAAAATTTAATTACATATTCTGATTTTGAAATCTCAAAATTCAACTTGAGATATGACCAAAATCATCACTCTTAGATCCTTACATCTTTCACAAGCTATATTTTGACTTCAAAACTGTGTTAGAACATCAAATGTATGTTAACGATTACAATCTGTGTTCAAACCCTTCAAAAATTTCTAAAGACACTTCGAATGATGAGCAATCGAGATGATGATCCAACCACATGTTACCCACAGTTATATACCCGAAAAACTCTTGAAACCAAAGTAAAAGTTTAAACAACGTATTCGCGTCAGATTCTTTAACATTTATTAGCAAAAATAACTTTGCGACTCCTATTCAAAGTAGCCAGTTTTGTCACAGCTCCAGCAAGTCAACTTCGACTTTTCAGTCAGATTAACCTTATTATAACCTTGAGATATACACCATCGTTACCAGGGAACCTTTTACATTCCACCACATTATTAACAGATGTACCAACAACTTCATTACCCTTTGACTTTAGCCTCTCCAAAAAGTCATTATAATTATTCATTGAAACCCAATCATTTACTCATTCGCATCTTGTAATGAGAATTGCCATACGAATCATTGAGAATTAGCAATCAGTATTTTGAAATCTCGCAGCATGTCTACGCCAACAGTTATATGTGTATATATAACGTCTATCTTTTGGACTTAATTTGAATGTGAAGTTTCTGAAAAACACTCCGAACTACGAATTGGTTCTCCGAAAATGGAAAAATTGCTGATGAAGCAGCAAAAACTATAAACGACTTTAAACGGTAAAAGCTGGATGATAATGATGAAGTGTGATGGCAAAGCGCAGAAAAAGAGAAGTTTTGGAACTGGAAAACGGATTGAGCAAAGTAGGAAGGAGGCTGTGGACAAATTACAAAGACTGAACCTGACTTCAAAGGATCCAAATGATTCAGTACCTGCTGAAGTCATTAACGAATACCTTGCTCCTGACTCTAAATCCCTGCGGACAATATTCTTCATCATCCTCTGATATTAGAAATTCTAAAATATCATCATATCTTTCATTATAAATATCCTCCATATTTCTGAAGTTATTTTCTTAATTTTTCTTATTTAAAATTATTTACCTCTTCGCGCTATCTGTATTACATCATAAAAGAAACTATTTTAGTTTCTAAATTGTGAAACATTCAAGTTTAAAATAGGAATATTTTAATGTAGTGTTGGGAACTGAAACATGAATTAGTATAATATAATGACACTTGATCAATGTGATTATATTACAGTAAGTCATGATGAGTTTCTAAATGGAACGTGATGATTAACAGATCATAACATCATCATGTGCCATGTTATACGACTCTTGTATTCTATTTAACCTCTAAAATATCAAGAAATATTTCTTGATGATTCGGCCTTTTCCAAGGTATTCTAGTAATTTGACAAGTCAAGATCGTGCCATCACAATTTCCTTCCTAGAACATTAACAATGTTCATTCTGAAATTCATATCTGTGAATTCTGGACCATTACAAGCGGTGCTTAATCGCAAGAAGAAGAAACGAAAGGACAAAACTCCGAAATAGAAATTGGGGTATAAATTGCAGCAAATAAAAGAGAGCATTAACTGTTAATGATAATGATTATAGAAGACAGAAGCGGAGACTTTGAAATATAAGGGAACATATAAAGCCCAACGACAAACCAGAAATTATAAACCATATATATCGATGCATATAGCAATATAAAGACACGGGAGAACTAGAAACACTATAAACCCAAGAGTATAGTAGAAGTAAATAGATTCTTCCGGCGGTAGATGAAAAAGAAGAATGACCGATATGAAAGTTAGAAGTATATCGAGAATCAGAACTGGATGGAGCATATTGATGAATACTTTAAAATATGAGTTGAAGGGGAAAGAATAGAAGGTGATGAAACATGAATAGGAACTTAGAAATCAATAGATTTAACTCACACAATGGCGGAATAAGTGAATCAAACCCTCTAGTGAATAGGTTAAGTTTTTTTTGATTAATTTAGTTAAACCACAACTAAATCAAGTGTGATTAGATCAACACCTAGAGCTATTATTCACCACCTGGGTGATTTGGACTGAGAGAGAATCGGAGGAGCTCACTAGATCTGAGTGTGTGTAACAAATGAGAGGCTTAACCTAAAATGAAGAACATAAGACTTTATATACCCTTGCTGTTGACTCACCCATACGATTCATTCATCACACGTACGAGTTGGCTTCATCAGCCGTACGGGTGATCACTCACTCGTATCTTCTCATTTAGGTTGTAATTGTGACTTAGCTCAGCATCAACCGTGCGTATGAGCCTGTCAGCTGTACTAGTGAGGCTTCACTCGTACGTCTGACTAAGTCTAACATAGTCAAACATCTAAATCTCGTTCCTGCAGTTCCTGTAACCACATACAAACACGGTTAGGATAATAATGAGCAATCATGGTGGACTGTAAACTGTTGTACCTGCAATGGACGTGGGTAGATGTCTAGGGACTTGCATAAAATGCATCAACAGAAGGTGTGAGTTGTAAGGAAACGAAGGAGGTGAATTTATAAGAAAATCTTCGACAGAACAATTAAAATGGACGATCGCATTTAAAGCGGATCCTAATTCTCTTGATTACCGGAGAGTCAAATCTTATTAAGAAAATTTTCTTTAAATCCCTTAAAATCTGGGAATCGATCATATCTACGTCAAATAATAAGATGAATCTACACTTACTCATTTCACTCTTCTATGTTAGCTTCATTCGTACTCTTCATATAAATGGATTGTTTATTCAAATTATTCGCTGATGATAAAACTCTAATTTTCAGCCCGTATGCATCATGAAAACATACTTATTATCATTCACGACCTTTCCACTCAAATTTCGGGACGAAATTTCTTTAACGGGTAGGTACTGTGACAACCCGGAAATTTCCAACCAAATTTAAACTTTAATCCTTATATGTTTCCGACACGATAAGCAATATTTGTTAAGTTAAATTTCAATAATTTTAAACTATGTTCATACATTCATTCAACCTCGACCAAGCTCCAACGATTCACGAACTATTAAATGAATATGATTATATATGTATATGTGTATATATATTATAACTTGAAACGTAAACAAAATATTAGATTAAATACTTTATATGATTGTATCTGTTTCAAAATATTTATCAATGGAATTAGAAGATAAGATCAAATGATTGAATTATCAGATATATTGAATTATGATTACAAGTCTCTGTTGAAAGGCCCACGTTGATTTGAGAAATCTTTCCATTTTAACAATATTCGAAAAATGGTAAAGTGATTTATAAATAAGAACAAATTGTCAATCATTGAGAACTAGACAAAGGATAGTGGAAGATTGAATCTCATAAAGACTCGATTGATCTATTTAGTTTCAAACGTATAAAAACGTTTTCAGTTTAAAAAGAACTTTATTATTAAAACGTATATAACTTTTATAAATATCTAGAACCATTTTGACAACTCATTACTTAACTAGTATGATAAAGATAACGATATTTATATTTTATTTTATTAAATATATATAACGATTTAAATTAATATTATATATATTTATACGCGTATTATATGTACATAGTTTTATACTTTTACTATACTTAAACTTTACCTTTACTTTATTTTTACTTTACTTTAACTTTAATAATTCATAATTTAATAATTTACTTTAATAATTCATACTTTAATAATTCACTTTAATAATTCATACTTTAATAATTCACTTTAATAATTCATACTTTAATAATTCATACTTTAATAATTCACTTTAATAATTCAAAAATCTATTATAAATAGAATTCAATAGGTTTCATTATTTCATAGAAACTTGAAAATATTTTTCTCTAAACTCTCTCAATCAATTTACATATATATATTTACTCCGTATTATTTCAAGATATTATTAGTATACATAAAATATTACGACGGAGTGCTGTCTAAGTGATTTCGAAATTGTTTTTCGAGTAGGATAGGATTAAGGAAATTATGGGTTATAGCTTTGGAGGTGATTGAGTATGGTTCATGGGTATGCTCGTGAGGTCAATATAGTGTTTATCATTTCCGTTGCGTCTACGTACCTTTCCTACAATATTGAATTTCAATATTGATACGTGAGTACTCATAATTTAACTTTTACATACTAATAGTGTATCCCTGACTAGTGCTCGAGTATTTAGGATTATGCATGCTTGTAGTTTTGATATTGCCCTTAGACAGGTTAGGTTGAATCTTGAATTAGTTACACTTGCGGTTGAGATAAGGTATAAGATATGCATGTCCTTGAAAAGCTAGCAAAAAATTAAGAACTTTTCCTTTAGATATCGAATGGTTTCGATGAACGGATTAGAAGTTATAATCAATTGAATTTTCGATATTTTTATTAAAAATGATTATTATTATTATTGTCGTTTTTATCGTCGTTCTAGTTTTATCTTATTAGTATCATTATTATTATCTGTATCAATAAAAGGGATTTATCATTAAAAATTGTTTTTTTATTATTACTATCGTTATTATCGTTAAAGTTATAATTAGTATTATTATTATTATCCAATTATTATTATTATTATTATTATTATTATTATTATTATTATTATTATTAGTATTATTATTATTATTATTATTATCATTATTAATATATATATCATTATTTAAAAATGGTTATTGTTATTGTTATTATTATTATTACTATATTATCATTAAGATAATTATTAGTATTATCGTTAATAATGTTATAGTAACTATCATTATTAATATTAGTGTAATTAAGGCAAATATTTGTAACACCTAATTATTTTGATTACTATTATTATCATTATTATGAACACGATATAAAAGACGATTAAAAGCTATTAAATGAAACGATTAGGAAATAATGAGTAAGAGTATCATGATGAAATTAAAATATTATAAGATATTGATTTAGATAAAATTATCGTTCTTATTATTTTTATCATTACTATTATTATTAAAAGTATCGTTAGTATTAAAACTATCATTTTAACTAAAATTATCATTTTAATAGAAATGTCATTGTTACTATAAAATATCATTATTATTATTATTATTTTAAATAGAATTATTATTTTAAAGATAATATTAAAAATTATCGTAAATATTAAAGTTATCATAATTAGAATTCTCGTTTTATCATAATGTCATCCTTGTAATTATAAATATTGATATTTTTATAATAATAATTATTATTACAAAATAATACAACTTTTAGTTACTATCATTATAGATATTATTTTATCAAATAAATATGTGATACAAATATATTTTACTACGTCTAATAACTTACTTTAATAATACCTATCATATTATCTTTATGATATTAAATGAACCCTATAAATTTTATTACTTAATATATATAAAAGTATATTTTATTATATAAATTTAATATAAAATTTTATTTATTAATAAATAAATTATATTATTTACTCTAATAAATCTTTTAAAAATATTTAAAAATATAAAACGACGATATTTAAACTATATATTAATCATGTATAGATTTTTGGAAATTATTTTGAGTTAAATTTACTTTTGTTGACTTTTGCATATTAGTCTCGAGCATTAGGATTGTGGTACACTATGACTTGACCTAATTTGTTAGATAAATATTGACCAACACATAAATATATATAATTAATTTAGGTTCGTGAATCCGAGGCCAACCTTGCACTTGTTCAATGACGTTATATGTATTTTTACTACGAAATACAGTATGGTGAGTTTCATTTGCCTTTTTACCCTTTATATTTTTGGGACTGAGAATACATGCGCTTTTATAAATGTTTGACGAAATAGACACAAGTAATTGAAACTACATTCTATGGTTGAATTATCGAAATCGAATATGCCCCTTTTTATTAAAGTCTGGTAATCTAAGAATTAGGGAACAGACACCCTAATTGACGCGAATCCTAAAGATAGATCTATTGGGCCTAACAAACCCCATCCAAAGTACCGGATACTTTAGTACTTCAAAATTTATATCATGTCCGAAGGAGGATCCCGAAATGATAGGGGATATTCTTATATGTATCTAGTTAATGTCGGTTACCAGGTGTTCACCATATGAATGATTATTTTTGTCTCTATGCATGGGACGTATATTTATGAGAACTGCAAATGAAATTCTTGTGGTCTATTAAAATGATGGAAATAAATGATTGTGATAAACTAATGAACTCACCAACCTTTTGGTTGACACTTTAAAGCATGTTTATTCTCAGGTGTTAAAGAAATCTTCCGCTGTGCATTTGCTCATTTTAAAGATATTACTTGGAGTCTTTCATAGCATATTTCGAAGAACGTTGCATTCGAGTCATTGAGTTCATCAAAGATTATTATTAAATCAATTTATAGTTGGATAGTGGATATTATGAAATGGTATGCATGCCTGTCAATTTTCAATGTAAATAAAGTTTGTCTTTTTAAAAACGAATGCAATGTTTGTAAAATGTATCATATAGAGGTCAAATACCTCGCAATGTAATCAACTATTGTGAATCGTTTATAATGTATATGAACGGGTCCTTTCAAAAACGTCGTGTATACCGCTGAGTGCTTGTGGCAGTTCCAACCTGTAAGCTACCGGTCCAACTCTTTCGGTTATCTCGAATGGTCCAACATATCTAGAAATCAATTTACCTTGTTTTCCAAACCGTACGACACCCTTCCAAGGTGATACCTTAAGCATAACTTTGTCACCAACTTGGAATTCTATGTCCTTCCATCTAACATCGACATAACTCTTTTGACGACTCCGAGCTGGTCTCAATCATTCCTGAATCTGTAGGACTTTCTCAGTTGTCTCCTGAATAATCTCAGGACCTGTCAACTGACTATCCCCCAATTCGCTCCAACATAAGGGAAATCTACACTTCCTTCCGTACAACGCTTCGAAAGGTGCAGCTTTAATGCTCGCATGGTATCTGTTATTGTATGAGAACTCAGCTAGTGGTAAGTACTTATCCCATCCGTTCCCAAAATCAATGACACATGCTCACAACATGTCCTCGAAAGTCTGAATAGTTCGTTCGCTCTGGCCCTCTGTCTGGGGGTGATATGTTGTACTCATATCTAAATGGGTCCCCATTGTTTTCTGTAATAATGCCAAAACCTGGAAGTGAATCTGCTATCGCGATCGGATATAATAGATATAGGCACTCCATGCCTAGAGACGACTTCTTTAATTTAGATCTGAGCTAACTTCTCCATTTTTATCAGTTTCTCTTATTGGTAAGAAGGGTACAGACTTAGTGAGACAATCCACGATAACCCAAATAGTATCGTAACCTCCCACTGTTCTCGGCAGTTTCGTGATGAAGTCCATTGTAATACCTTCCCACTTCCACTGGGGAATCTCTGGTTGAGTTAATAACCCTGATGGCTTCTGATGTCCAGCCTTGACTTTAGCGCAAGTCAAACACTATTCCGACATAGTAGGAATGCCAGCTTTCAAATTCGACCACCAATAAAACGCCTTCAAATCTTGGTACATTTTATCTGATCCTGGATGAATTGAGTATCTTGACTTGTGTGCTTCCTCCAACACTAGTTCTCTCAATCCACCAAACCCGGGCTACCCAGATTCGATTAGCAAAGTACCGTGTTCCGTCCTCCTTGACGTCAAATTTCTTATTCATTCCTCTGAGAAATTTAACATCGACATTTTCTTGCTTCATGGCCTCTTGTTGTGCTTCGCGGATCTGTGATGTGAGATTCGTACGGACAACTATGTTAAGAGCTTTAACCTTAAGAGGTTTCTCTGGCTCTTTTTTCTGCTCAAAGCATCTGCAACAACATTCTCCTTGCCCGGATGGTATTGAAGTTCACAGTTATAATCGTTAAGTAGTTCCATCCAATGTCATTGTCTCATGTTGAGCTGTTTCTGGTCGAATATGTGCTGTAAACTCTTATGGTCGGTGAAGATAGTAAAATGGGTTCCATACAGGTAGTGTCTCCACATTTTAAGTGCAAAGACAACAGCTCCTAGTTCAAGGTCGTGCGTAGTGTAGTTTTGCTCGTGAATCTTTTTTTTTTGAAAGGCTTTGCTCGTGAATCTTTAACTGTCGTGCTCCATAAGCCATAACCTTATTTTGTTGCATAAGCACACAACCCATTCCTTGACGTGAGGCATCGCAATAAACAACAAAATCTTCACCTTCCTCTGGTAGAGACAATATCGGGGCAGTTGTTAACTCTTCCTTTAACAACTGAAATGCAGTTTCTTGCAGTTTTGACCACTCATACTTCTTGCCCTTATGAGTCAACGCGATTAATGGTCGGGCAATCTTAGAGAATCCTTCAATGAATCTCCTGTAGTAACTAGCTAGACCAAAAAATTTCCGAATTTGCGTTGGCGTGTTTGGAGTTTCCCAATTCTTAACTGACTCAATCTTTGCTGGATCAACTTGTATTCCATTGGCCCCTACAACATGGCCAAGAAATTGTACCTCTGGTAACTAGAAGTCACATTTGGAGAACTTTGCATACAACTGCTCTTTCCTAAGCATGGTCAATATCGAACGTAGATGTTGTTCGTGCTCTTCCCTGTTCTTGGAGTATACCAATATATCATCAATAAACACAATGATGAATTTATCTAGGTATGGCTTACACACATGGTTCATGAGATCCATGAACACTACTGGTGCGTTCGTTAAACCAAACGGCATCACTGTAAACTCATAATATCCATAACGTGTTCTAAACGCCGTCTTCGGGACATCAGCTTCTTTGACTCTCAATTGGTGCTATCCGGATCTCAAATCAATCTTCGAATAACAACTATATCCCTGCAACTGATCAAATAAGTCATCAATCCTCGGTAGCGGATACCGATTCTTGATTGTCAACTTGTTCAATTCTCTGTAGCCGATACACAATCTCATAGAACCATCCTTCTTTTTAACAAAAAAGACCGGAGCTCCAACTAGGAAATTCATGGCTATGTGACCCACCTTCCAGTACCTGTCACAAATTGGGGCATTACAACCCTGATGTTCTTCACCATGGGAAGCTCTTGTAGTTCTAAAGGTGCAAGTCTGTATATTGTACGCGTAACGGGTGCAGCTGCTGACACCAAATCAATCCGAAATTCGACTTCACGGTGGGGTAGACGTGTAACCTCAGGGCAATCTCTAATAGTCGGGAAATATTCGGGTCTCTTAAATGTCGGCTCATCTTTACTCACATGTGCCAGGTGATGGATTTCAATACATAAACAAAGTCACAAACCCATTTTGTTACATATAAATTCGTGTGTATATGTATATATAAAGCGGAAGCAATTTCAAGTTTATGCATGTAAAGTTTAACCCTTTAAATTTGAAATCCATTAAAGATCTAGTCTTGAAAATACACTTAAATGTAAATAGAGCTAGTTAGATGTTTATACCTACTCCAAAATGGAGGTGAAGAACTAGGATGAAGAAGATGATGTAGATGAAGAAAACTTCTAACTTGAAGCCTCAAATCTTTGATACCCACAAGCAATAATCAACACCCAAGACTTGGTTAGGATTTTAGACACTTAATTACTTGCAAAAATCAACCAAGAATCCCTTGAAGAAAGGAGAGGAAATTGCAAGTATTATTTTCAAAATGCTAGAGTCAAAGAGTGTGTTAAAGTTGCACCAATGCATGTGTATTAGTCATAATTATATGGAGTAATCAAGGAAGGGTGGTTGGCACCTAGGAGCCTTCAAAAAAATGGCCCCCCACCCCTTCCATTTATTTTATATTTTATTACATATTTATAAAACATACATGCATTTAGTTGTAAGTATTTTATTTTATAAGCCTTTTATAAAATAAAATGCAACACACATATGTTACATACACTTTATATTATTTATAACCTATATAAATAATATACAACATGTAGTAACTTATAATTATCCAAATAATTATATCTAGCATTTATTTTAGAAAACCAATTTCTAAAATTCAAGTGTCGTGTATTTGCTTTAATGATCTGATTGTCAAAACAAATACATAAAGTGTTGATAGCTTGTTATTGGGTATGACCCGACTTGGATCACAACATGTAAGCCACATTAATTTATTATGTCTCTCGGGCACAAGAAAATCCTTCAATCTCCCACTTGCACGAGAAACATAAGGAATTAATGCAAGTGACAGATACCACCTAACGACCGTCCATCACCCCCAACATGTTATGACTTAGTGCCATTCAATAACATCATCCCTTTCGAGTTTCCATTTCGAATATGATTTAGGTGAATCTTTCAATATATCCTTTTGCCCTAGATGTCATGTTAAATCCAAGAGACATAGAATGATCACTCTCTTATAGATTTAACTTTGTCAGGCCTTAGACATCTGACTCTCAACGAATAAGAGGGACAAATTCCATCTTGACTACATACGTCCTAGACATTACACTTCGTACCATACCTGAAACCTCCCTTATGTACTACCATGTTTCAGAATAGCGAAGGAAAGAATCAAGGCACAATATTCGGTGAATATCTGAACCCAATATGTGTCTCAGGTCAGAGGATATAATGATATTCTCCTTTACTCAAGATTACATGTGATCAACCACAAAGGTTCCATATAGTAATCTTGAGAGCGGGTCTTCCAATATTTGTGTCCCACAAATATCTATGAACCTTGGTTGCAACCTTGCCCTACATTCACCATTTGAATGTTAACCAATCCAAGTTCATAATAGTCTAGACCTCACACTTGTTCCCACAAATGTGATCAACTACGGAATTTAGAATAATAATTTATTCATGGATAAAATATGCTAAATTGGAACATGACTCATAATTTAAATTAATACCATAATTATATTAATGAGTTTGAACTAATTCGTTCCGTTACAATACATAAAGTAGATCAATTCCAATCACTAGAATGTCGAAGCCCTAATGCACAAACATGTCCCTCATGTTTTGGCCCATGTAAAAGCTTCGTGAGTGGATCCGCAACATTTTGATCTGTGTGAACTTTGTGAATACATATCTTTCCCTTTTCAACCTCATCCCTAATGTAGTTGAATCTCCGCTCAATGTGACGAGTCTTTTGATGAGCACGAGGTTCCTTGATTTGAGCAATCGCACCCTCGTTGTCACAAAAGATCTCAAGAGGGTCCTGAATGGAAGGGACCACTCCTAAGTCGTCGATGAATTTCTTCATCCATGCAGCTTCCTGAGCTGCCAATGAGGCGGCAATGTACTCCGACTCTGTAGTGGATAACGCAACAACTTCCTGTTTCGCACTCTTCCAAGAGACCGCACCACCATTTAACATGAATACATAACCGGATTGTGACCGAGAGTCATCTCGATCAGTTTGGAAACTCGCGTCCACGTAACCTTTTACAACGAGTTCCTCCTCACCAGACCCATATATTAGAAACATATCCTTAGTCCTTCTAAGGTATTTCAATATACATTTAACCGCAGTCCAATGACTATTTCCTGGGTTATTCTGGTATCTACTTGTCAAGCTTAGAGCGCATGACACATCTGGTCTAGTACATATCATTGCATACATGATAGACCCAATAGCAGATGCGTATGGGACTTTCTTCATTCTCTCTTGTTCATCTTTCGTGGTAGGACACTGAGATGAACTGAGAACGGTTCCTCTTTGAATAGGTACCAAACCTTTCTTAGAGTTTTCCATCTTGAACCTTTTCAAGACCTTATCAATGTATGTACTTTGACTTAAGCCTATCAATCTCTTGGATCTATTCCTATAGATTCCAATCCCCAATATATATTGTGCTTCTCCAAGATCCTTAATGGAGAAGCAACTTTTTAACCAAGTTTTGACCTCTTGCATTGTGGTTATATCATTCCCAAATAATAATACGTCATCCACATATAGCACAAGGAACATTATGGAGCTCCCACTAGCCTTCTTGTATACACAAGCTTCATCACCATTTTTAATAAAGCCAAATTTCTTTGCCTCTTCATTAAAACGATGATTCCACATTCTCGATGCTTGTTTCAACCCATAGATTGATTTCTTTAACTTGCATACTTTTTTAGGATTTTTCGGATCGACAAAACCTTCGGGCTGTGCCATATAGACATCTTCCTCAAGATATCCATTTAGGAAAGCGGTTTTGACATCCATTTGCCAAATTTCGTAATCATAATGAGCAGCGATGGCAAATAATATCCTAATAGACTTTAGCATTGCCACAGGCGAGAAGGTCTCATCATAGTCAACCCCTTGAGTTTGAGTGAAACCCTTTGCTACAAGTCTAGCTTTGTATGTATCCAAGTTTCCATGTATGTCGGTTTTCATCTTGAAAATCCACTTGCAATCAACTAGCTTAGAGCTAGGAGGTTGCTCAACAAGTTCCCAAACTTGGTTTTCATACATGGATTGCATCTCGGCGTTCATGGCTTCCTGCCATTTATCTTTATCTATCCTTGATAAAGCATCTTTGTAGTTTGTCGGTTCATCCAAATCAACCGTATAGCAACCATTCACGAGAAACCCATATCTCTCGGGAGGATTACTAATCCTACTAGATCTTCGAACGTCTTGTGTACCTTGATCATCCACTTGATCATTTTCAGCATCCTCATGTTGAGTGCTAGTGTCAACCAATTGTGTATCATCGGCTTGATCTTGTACCTCTACAAGATCTATTTTTCTTTCACCATCACCTTCCATAAGGAACTTGGTTTCAAGGAATTCCGCTTTCCGAGCTACAAATACCGTTTGCTCGGATGGATCATAGAAGTAATATCCCATGTCATCTTTGGGATATCCTATGAAGATACACTTTGTGGATCGAGCATGTAGCTTATTTGCTACATAACGCTTAGGATAAGCTTCACATCCCCATACTTTCAAGTATGAAAGAGAAGGAGGTTTTCCAAACCACATCTCATGAGGAGTTCGTTCCACTTTCTTGGTTGGGGCCATATTTAAAATACGAGCCGCGGAGCTTAGACAATAACCCCAAAATGATAGAGGTAACGAGCTTCTAGCCATCATAGATCGAACCATATCCATTAGGGTTCGGTTCCTCCTTTCGGATACTCCATTAAGTTGGGGTGTTCCGGGTGGAGTAAGTTGTGAGATGATCCCACAACTCCTAAGATGATCTTGGAAGGCATCGCTTAGGTATTCACCTCCTCTATCGGTACGAAGTACCTTGATTGTCCTATTGAGTTGATTTTGTACTTCGTTTTGATATTCTTTGAATGCTTTAAACGTTTCGTCCTTGTGTCTTAGTAAATAGACATATCCGAAACGACTAAAGTCATCAATGAAAGTAACAAAGTATCTTTCACCATTCCTAGTTATGGGTTTAAAGGGTCCACATACATCCGAATGTATTAAACCCAATAAATCTTTAGCCCTTTCATGAGTGCCTTTGAAAGGTGCTTTAGTCATCTTGCCTTGTAAACAAGATTCACATACATCAAACGAATCCATTTCATTTGATTTCAAAAGTCCATTCCTTTGAAGTGTATGCATTCGGTTCTTGTTTATATGTCCAAGGCAACAATGCCATAAATAGGAATCACTCAAATCCCTTTTGAGTTTCTTGGTGCTAGTATGGTATATTGAGCTATTAGATGATGCATCATCATGAACCAATTCATAAATTCCATTTGAAGGCGTAGCCTTGAAATAGAATATATCATCTTTAGAAAAATGGATATCATTATCAATAAAATTAACATTGAAACCACATTGTCTTAAGCGAGAAATAGAAATAATGTTTCGACATAAATCCGGTGCATACAAAACATTTTCTAAAATAAGCTCCAATCCACTTGGAAGCTTCAAAACAAATTCTCCTTGAGCTTTAACATGCACCTTTGCACCATTGCCCATATAGAGACTTGATGTTCCCGCTTTATGATCACTTCTTTTGAACCCCTGCAAAGAATTGCAAATATGAGTTCCACATCCCGTGTCTAATACCCATGTATTAGAAGAAGTAATACTAAGCTCTATATATACCATATATATATTACCTGAGGTTTGCCCTGCATCCCTCTTGTCCTTCAACTCTTTAAGATAGACCGGACAGTTTCGTTTCCAATGACCCATCTCACCGCAACCGAAACATGGGTCTTCCTTGGGGTTTGCCTTCTCGGCTACCTTTTGCTTCTTGGCCTTGTTGATGGTTGGGGTAACCATCTTCCCCTTCCCTTTGCCTTGATGGACGGGTCCTTTTCTCTTAGCCACCTTTGGCTTAGAGGTGTTACCTTTAGACCCACCTTGATCAATTGCTAACACGGGTAAAGCTCTTTTACCCATGCTTGTTTCCGCCGTCCTAAGCATACCATGAAGCTCACCTATGCTCTTATCCATCCCATTCATGTTGTAATTAATTACAAATTGATCAAACCTCTTTGATAGGGAGTTAAGGATAAGATCGGTGGCTAACTCATTAGATATGTTAAGGTTGAGACGGTTAGCACGATCGATAAGGCTTTTCATCTTAAGTACATAAGATGAAACCGATTGGGATTCGTCCATACGACAAGCATGAAGCGCCCGAACCGTTTCGAAACGCTCAACACGTGCTTGTTGGAGAAACATCTCCTTCAATTGTGTTATCATGTCGTAAGCGCTATGATGCTCGAAATCCTTTTGGAGTTCGGGTATCATAGTCCCAAGCATTAAGCATGAGACTTGAAGGGAGTCGTGGCAATACTTATCGTAAGAGGCCATTGCCTCCACATCACTCTCATCCGGTTGGTCGGGAATGGGGTCCTCAATCACATACATTTTATCCTCTTGTTTGAGGACAATCCGAAGATTGCGGAACCAATCCATAAAATTTGTATGGTTGAGTTTGTCTTTCTCGAGGAGAGACCGTAACGATAGGTTGTTAAAGTTAAGTGGTGCGTTGTTCATGTTGTTGTTGTTATTAGCGGCCATCTACAAAATTCAACAAAGTTCTTTTAAGTATCGATTTGGATTTAATAAACAATACCCTTTTAATTTGTTTTATTAAATATTAGAATCCAACGGTAAATCAAATTTTGGTTAGGTGACCTTTATCCCGTCATTTGATTTAGCTAGGTAGTCATAATGACAATTGCAATCCTTTTGCAACTTCTAAGTTATGGGATCATGCAATCCTTTTGCATGGCATATTAATCCCATCAACGCCTATTTGTTCCTCATGCTTCGGTGACCCTAAGTTCATGATTCCCAAATCAAGTCGTCCTACTTGTGTAGACATGTAGACTTAACATACAAGTGGTTAGGTGACCTTTATCCCACAAGCATGCAAAGTGTACTTTATTCATATTAGTTCACTCATGACGGTTAGGTGACCTTTATCCCATCATGAGATTCCTAATATGTCTAAGTGTTTCCACAAAAGGATGGCGTTTAACTTGTTTATCTTGTATTAGTAAAGGGATTTTAGGTTTTCTACATTCTAGTTTAGAAAACAAAGTGCTATACACCAACATGCATTTGGTGTGTAGTATGTTTATGAAAAACCCATTTTCATGTGCCTTTTAGTAACCAATTACTAGTTTTAATCATTTCATTACCTTTTTAAATAAACCATTTTATTCAAGTCTAATAACCAATTATTAGTGTCATTTTGTTATGTTTTATTATAACCATTTTATAATGTATTATGCAAGTGTAATCATGTGATGATCTTGTAGCAACCAAACATACAAACATACACAAACATGCATAGCAAAGTGTTCACAATCAAGAGCCATTTTGGTAGACATTTGTTTAGCCAATAAACAAATGTCACCTAAGGGGTTAAACCAAAGTAAGAGATTTTACCAAAATCTCCCACTTAATCTTGTAATCTTCAAAACTTCATCTTGTAATCTTCTTCATGAATCTTCACTTTCATTTTACAAAATCATATCCTAATACAATTTTTCTAGAAAATGAAATAACAACCTATTCTATTTTACAAACCAAAATAGAACAAATTACATACAAAATACAAGATTAATTACAACTTTTACAAACCAAAATTACAAAATAATTACAAGCCATATGAATGAATATTACACCCATGAATAATCACCAAATCAATCAACCAAACAAACACATGGCCTAGGCTCGATTGTGAACAACAACATAACATCAAACATGGCCAAAACTTGAAATCCCAAACCCATTTTTGGGACCAAATATTTCGGCCATCACCATACACCCACCAAAACTCAATATTTTTACATTCTACTTTCATGCATGTTGGTAGATTGTAAAGAAAGTGAGTTTACTAGCCAAAAACAAGAAGCATATTAACAAGACTTTGGCTCTAGATACCATTGATGGATTTCAATACATAAACAAAGTCACAAACCCATTTTGTTACATATAAATTCGTGTGTATATGTATATATAAAGCGGAAGCAATTTCAAGTTTATGCATGTAAAGTTTAACCCTTTAAATTTGAAATCCATTAAAGATCTAGTCTTGAAAATACACTTAAATGTAAATAGAGCTAGTTAGATGTTTATACCTACTCCAAAATGGAGGTGAAGAACTAGGATGAAGAAGATGATGTAGATGAAGAAAACTTCTAACTTGAAGCCTCAAATCTTTGATACCCACAAGCAATAATCAACACCCAAGACTTGGTTAGGATTTTAGACACTTAATTACTTGCAAAAATCAACCAAGAATCCCTTGAAGAAAGGAGAGGAAATTGCAAGTATTATTTTCAAAATGCTAGAGTCAAAGAGTGTGTTAAAGTTGCACCAATGCATGTGTATTAGTCATAATTATATGGAGTAATCAAGGAAGGGTGGTTGGCACCTAGGAGCCTTCAAAAAAATGGCCCCCCACCCCTTCCATTTATTTTATATTTTATTACATATTTATAAAACATACATGCATTTAGTTGTAAGTATTTTATTTTATAAGCCTTTTATAAAATAAAATGCAACACACATATGTTACATACACTTTATATTATTTATAACCTATATAAATAATATACAACATGTAGTAACTTATAATTATCCAAATAATTATATCTAGCATTTATTTTAGAAAACCAATTTCTAAAATTCAAGTGTCGTGTATTTGCTTTAATGATCCGATTGTCAAAACAAATACATAAAGTGTTGATAGCTTGTTATTGGGTATGACCCGACTTGGATCACAACATGTAAGCCACATTAATTTATTATGTCTCTCGGGCACAAGAAAATCCTTCACCAGGATTGCGAGACATTCTCATCTCACGTACTTCTGGACCTTCGAGTAATTAGTGTAACATGACAGTGTACTAATCTCTTCTCTGTACACTATTATCATCGGTGAAAGAAATTCGAATAGTCTTCTGGTCGTAGATGCCTCGGTTGTATCGTCAGATAACCAGTTTGTTTCAACCATTAGGTTAAAACTTCCCAGCTTAATAGTTCTATAGAGTACACATTGTCTAAAGAAGGTACAGGGTTATAAACGTTGTGACTAAATTCTTTAGTGTTAAAGCTTGATGTGAAGCGAGGTGTATATAAAATAGTTATTATTTTACTAGGAAAATACTATTAAATACGATACAATTTTACACAAGATATTTATTTATTTATAGAATGGATATACTTAAACCTTGCTACAACACTTATAGGCAGTGTACCTAATCGTACAGTAGTGTAGTTTTTAGTAAGTCCGGTTCGTTCCACAGGGAAATCTTTAAACAAAGCTCAACGCTATATTAGTTTACTTTTATAAAAATACAAATATATATATAAGTAATATTATTATTATAAAGGGGGGTTTTTACCGTTTAATGACCGGTTTGTCGATTTTAAGACTTTAGTCGCAGTTAAAACCAAATGTAAAATATAAAATAAATACAAGACTTAAATTAAAGCGTAAAGTAAATAACGATAATGAAATTGCGAATAATAAAAATGCGATAAAATAAACTTGCGATAATTAAAAAGTACGATAATTAAAAGTGCGATAAAATAAAATAAATAAAAGTGCGATAATTAGAAGTGCAATTAAATATAAAATAAAGGAAATTAAATATGATATAAAAGAATTATGCTTATTTAAACTTCCGTAATCATGATGTTTGACGCGTTGATTTTAGTTTTATGCCCATGGGTTAATTGTCCTTTGTCCTGGATTATTTAATATGTCCGTCTGGTTTTTGTCCATAACAGTCCATCAGTCATAAATATAAATTGCAAGTGTCCTTGTCAAATTATTATTATACCCGAAGATAAATATTCCAACTAATTGGGGATTCGAATTGTAACAAGGTTTTAATACTTTGTTTAATGAATACACCAGGTTATCGACTGCGTGTAAACCAAGGTTTTACTACTTTGTTAACAATTACACCAATTACCCTTGAATGTAATTTCACCCCTGTTTTAATTATTCTAGTGGCTATTAATCCATTCCCGTGTCCGGTTAAATGAACGATTATTCGTACATATAAATACCCCGCCCATCGTGTCCGATCGAGTGTATATGGTAATTTATAGGGACGCCCAATTGTAAATCTTTATATTAACATTAACAAACTTTCATTTAGTTAAACAAATATAAAGCCCATTAATAGCCCATAGTCTAATTTCCACAAGTGTCGTTCTTTTGTCCAAACCCCAATTATGGTACAAAGCCCAATTACCCAATTTTAGTAATTAGCCCAAGATCATGATTACTTCGTTTTAAATAAGCATAATAATAACTTAGCTACGAGACATTAATATAAAAAGGTTGAACATAACTTACAATGATTAAAAATAGCGTAGCGTTACACGGACAGAATTTCGACTTACACCCTTACAACATTCGCTAACATACCCTTATTATTAGAATTATAATTAAAATTAAAATATAAATTATAAATATAAATATATTTACGTATGAAGAGGAAGAAAAAAAAGATGTTTAAAACTCGGCACAAAACTGGCTTTATATAGGACCTGACCAGCAATCTCACTCCATGCGACTCGCATGGATTTGTGCCTTTGGCCATGCGAGTCGCATGGCCACCCTGGATCCAGCCAAATTGGTTTGTTTTCTTCTTGCCGACGTAATATAATAATAATATATAAAATAATATATAATTATATATAATTATATATATATTATATTATATTCTTGTGCATAGTAGACTAGATATTTTTGGTCCGTTGCGTCGGGCGTTTCTTCTTGGCTCAGGTCCCGGTTCCGGATTTTCGGACGTCCTCGCGTATTATTTTAAATCGCGTACTTTGCGTCTTGTAACTTGTACTCTTGTCATTTTGAGACGTTCCTCATCAATATTTTGAACCTTTTTAGTTGTATCTTGTACTTTTTAGCTCTTTGGACCTTTTTGTCTTCAATTTGTCGAATCTGCCTTTTGTCTTCACTTTTTAATATTTAAACGAATATTGCTTGTAAATCGAACAATACCAACTAAAATCTTGTCTTTCTTGGGGAATAATGCTATGAAATATATGTTTGTTTTTAGCATTATCAAATATTCCCACACTTGAGCGTTGCTTGTCCTCAAGCAATATTGTCTTGAAATACTAGAATCACTTTTTTATTCTTCACACTTTGTACATCAGTGATTTCTATACGGCGGTATAAACAATGGTAGTAACGATATGGTTTACAGTCCCACATGACTATAAAAATTTAGATCCATTAAGGAAATTGGATCTTTATGAAAACATTTGATCTTTTGAAAATTAAATCTAGTTTTTACCCTAGATAAGTTTTCCGGAATAACCCTTTACCGGTGTTTGCAAAATATTTTTGTGGGTTTGGTGGGTTTCAAATTTGAAAATTTTAGCTCAAAACTTGCGGTTTTGTGTCACCCATTTGCTAACCTTGTATTAGGAAAGCAACACGTCCAGTTTACTTGTTCCGTATATTACCTTTCGGCAAACTACCGTCCGGTTGTAAAGGAAAGCGTTGAACAAGCAACTGTTAAGGCAATGTCCCGTGACATGCTTTTGATTATGGTCTATAACGTGTCGGACGCAATTACTATCCTTGGTAGGAGCAATAGTAAAGCTCACCCTTATAATTTTTCGGTCTGGCACAAGGTCCTGTCTTTGACCATGTTATGCAACCACCGTTCTTACGGTTGACACCCGATTTAGTTCAGGTGACCTAATGAATTCTAGGTGAATTCCTAGGATTTTACGTTCAATGGTAATGAACGCATTGAAAATAGGGTTTTCAGAAAACAAATCGGTTTGTATTTTTGATCAAAATATTTTCTCGTTCAAGCTCAAGTTTAGATATCATTGAATTCCATGAGTTTGTAATTCTCAATCTTTAAGGTCAATCTCTAGGATTGAGTAATATCAGTCTTAAAAGCTGATTTTTAATCTTTAAGGAGATTATCCTTTCTGGGGATCTGATTCATTAGTCTTATCCAGCTAATTTGCATGGTGCCCCCCATTGTACGAGATAAATCCTTCTCATGGTTAGGATAAATCTGACCACTTGGCGACCCTGTTTAATGCTGAGGTCCGTGGATTTCCTGCTGATTTTAGTGATGACTTTTCTAGATTTTTCGTCAACCTACAGCTGGTCTGGACGACAACTTCATGACCTAAATCAAGAAGCGCGTGTCTTTTTCGGAAGACTTTACTTCCTTTTAGTGATGGAATTGATTCATCGTGTAGATCCATCTCTTCTTTTCTTTCATCGGGTAAAACAGTTTAGTTTAGTCCAAAGCAAAAGTATTTTTAGTTATTTGTTACAGATATATGTGACATATGTTTAAAATAACTTGGTAAATTTTCCCACACTTGGCTTTTATTTTCCTTTTTATCGTCCTCTATTCCATTTTAAATGAATTTTAACATTTTCGTTTGTTTCTCAATTTATGTCCTTTCCGAGGTAACAATAATTTCGGTGTTAAAACCTAGTTTTATCGTTCATAAATATGTATAAACATGATTTAAATTCATTTAATTAAAAATTTTGAAAAATTTTACTAGAATTGGGTAGTCAGTATATAAGACTAGGGCTGTTCTTTTTTATCAGAGAGCACTAGATTCTAATACAACTACTGCTTTACTAGTATTTTTAATGGTAACCAAGTGTTTAATATAAAAATTTTAAAATCCGAAAGAATTTAACCCCTTCCCACACTTAAGATCTTGCAATGCCCTCATTTGCAAGAAATCAGTAACAATTTAAATTATTGAGGGTGATTAGTGTGAAAATGATTAAATTTTTACCAAAGTTTCCAAATATATTGGCGTTTGTTTGCTGAATGATAAATGGTGCACGTCATTTGTTCATTCCGTCTTGTTGTTATTTCACTTACATTTTGCATCATTGTCGTCAAAATTACTTGCTTTTGCTGAACTTAATGCCAGTCTTTGAAAATGCGTTGTTTTACCCTGTTTTGTGCATAAAATAGAATACATACAATACAAATATAATCATACATGCAATTTGAAATGGAACTTTGGCATCCCACTTTCAAACTATAAGAAAAATATTAGTACACAATAATAATAAAATATCAAACATTACATAAACGTAATAAAATGTTAAGTGTTTAAAATAAAAATAAAAATTACCAACTTAACTCTACTGATCAGGAGGTGGGTTAGGAGGATAATTAGGATAGGGATCCCAATTCATGTTCGCGTCCGGGTTCCATGGCTGATTATAGGTGAACTGGTATGCCGCGTCATAATCATATGAATCATAGGGTGGTCTCATTTCTGGCTGATGTGCGGGATAGTATGCGGGTCGGGTCGGATAATACATCTCGCCAGGCTGCAACTGGCTTATAATTTGGCGCTGATGATAATCCCATCGGCCATGCTCTCGTTGCCGGGAATGCTCGTAGTCATTCCGACGTTGCCATGCCTCGTACTGCATATGCCTATCATAGTTTGTCATGTATTCATCCTCCATACGAACGCCTAAATCAAGAGCAGTCTCCCGAACAATTCCTATAATGTTGTTCGCATCCTCCATCTCGTCATCCGAACCTCTTTCTACCTGTCGCTGAGGTCCCTCGTATCGATATACCCGACCACGTCTCATTAATAATACCCTTGCACCGTGATAAAGGTTTGAACTTATAGTTTCACCTCCGTCCTCTATTTCGTTCATTGGACCCCCTTGGTGCTTATCTACACCTAAATACTCTCCAATGAGAGTAATGAAAATACCACCACCTATAATACTCCCCGATTTCATCCCCGAAACTACATTAGCGAGATAATAACCAACACAATAGGGAATGTTAACGAAACTCCTCGGGTCTCTAATACACTTGAGGTAGAACAAATCGTTTACGGTCAATTTCTCCTTATTTCTTCCCCTTTGTGTAATTGTGTTTGCTAAGAATCTATGAATCACCCGGAGTTCAGCTCTGTCTATATCTAAGTATGTATGATTTCCACTGGCGTGAAATTCATTAAAGTGGGACATACGCCTCCAGACAGCGTTAATATCAAATTCCCTATCTACCCTTTCTCCTTGGGCAATCAAGCTATTACAGTCGGGGCTCAAAAGTTCAGCAGGGGTGTAAATCTGTAAGGCCCTAGCTAAATCTATCATGGACATTCTGTACATGCATCCACCTAACAGAAATCTAATAAAGCTTCTATCATCTATCCTCCTAACATCACTGTTTAACTTAATAGTACTAAGTAATTCTATACACCATTCCCTATATATGGTTCTACGAATGGAAAATAGGCGCATCCAATCGTTAAACTGAGAATTACCATACCTTTGCACCAATAATTCCCGAATCGGTTCGGCAAGGTCAACTGTTTCCAAAGGTACCCAGTCAATTGCCCTTGGCATTTCAACAACCTTAAAGTAGAGAATGTGCATGTTCTTTTGATAATCTGGATACTCTATCCAACATCGATCAAATCTCAGATTTGGGTGTAACTGATCTTCATTAATGTCTAAGCTCAGAATCCTTTGATGTGGAGCGAATTGACGAAACTGATTCACGAATAATTGATCTTGATCGTGATAAGGAATATGTTGCTCCTCATGTTCTTCTTCTTCTTGTTGCATATGTTGTTCTTGTTCATGAAACATTTCCGGTTCGGGCTCTGGTTGTCTGGACGATGATGCTCCTGAACCTCCAGTATCGGCTTTCTGTAAAACACATTAAACACAAAAATTGTGCATCCAAATATGCATTAGTGTTAGCAAAATAATAACTTGAAACAATTATGATGACATGTTCAATTCATAACACATTTTATACACATTTTCTTAACAATAACAATTCTACATTTTTACATACGAAAATGTATACAATGTTTTATCACATTTAAACTCTTAAACATGTCAACAATAATCATTACTAGCAATGAAACAAGTTTCAAATGGCCTTTATATCAATTTATCCAAGTTCATGAATTTTTGGACTTAAAAAGTCCACTTTAATTCTCAAAAACATGTTTAGGCTCAAAGTTTGGATCAATTAACTACCTAGACATGTTACACTACTCAATTTAGCAACAATTCATGACAAAAATCGGCCATAACCTGTTTATATCAAAAAGCCCCAAATTGCTCAAGAACACAAACCCTAGATTCTTAAAAATTTGAAGTTTTTAGCTTCAATTCATGTTAAATAGCTTCTATCTAGGATATACATGCATAATATAACAACAATTTAGCTCTAATTACACCTAAATTTAACAAAATCAAAATATAAAATTTCTAGCTCAAGAACACAAAAATTCGAATTTAAAGAGATTAGGGGTGAAATCTTTACCTTTCTCCTGAAGGGGTTGAGACTACTGAATTTAGGCATGATTATTGTGAAATTTTTGCAAGAAATTTGGTGAAAATTGGTGAAAAATTGAGAGAGTTTGGGAGGTTTTCGTGTTTGTGTATGTGTGTTTGTGAAAGACAGAAGCAGCGACTGAATATTTGATCCTGTCCAGTTTTTTTGATCCATGCGAGTCGCATGGTTTTGCTCTTACCCCCATGCGACTCGCATGGGGTGTAATTCTGGTATATTTTTTTTTTTTTTTTTTTTTTTTTTTTTTTTTATAAAAAGGTTATACTTTTAAAACATAAAATTTAATAAAATTTTAAAAATTTTGTTTCTTTTTAGGACGAGGTCGTTTCGGGACGATGCCCTAGTCCGTCCCTCGACAAAATTTTAAAATTTTGTCATTTTCAAGCGATTGTTTTAAAAGCTTAGATTTTTGGATTTTTTCAATGTTTTTGGCATACTTTAAATCAATAAGATTAAAAATAATGATAATAAAAGTTCTCGTCCCTCCCTCGGGTAAAGCAATTTCGGTTCAAAGACCTAGTCTTCAACTTACGACGAATTTTAAAAATCATATTTTTAACTTAATGAGATAAAGTAAATTTTTGTTTTTAAATTCACACAATTATAAAATTCAAAATTAATACTAAAAAAAAATCACACCAAACTTAAAAATTTGAAATGCATAAAATTAAAATTTCATATTTTAAAAATTAAAAATTCACACCAAACTTAATTTAAAAATTCATATTATAAATTTATACCAAACTTATATTAATTTTTCAAATATTTACAATTTTAAATATATTATTTTTACAAAATTTACAATATTAATTTAAGATTTAAATATTAATTTTTAAAAATATGGTAAAAATAAAATTAAAAATCTTTTTGTCTTTTTATCCCACTTTAATCAATCAAATATTATCAAAAATATGCGCCCCTCTTTTCGGTAAAGTAATTTCGGTTCCAAGACCTAATTTAACTCATGACGAATTTTTGAAATATTTTGGGTTGATTGATTAAAGATATTTATACCTTAAGAATAAACGTTAAATTTCGCAGTGATGTAATAAATTTTTGAATGATATCAATAATTTCGGTCGCCAAACCTAATTTTATTTAATACCAATTTAATACTTTTTAGCGAACAAATTAGCGTTTATTATCAAAAGGTTAAAAATAAAAATAAAAATAAAAACTGTACAGACATACCTGTGAAATAGATTTCTTAGTTATATGATCTATTATATTCATAAGATAGTCGGTTTAATTGGTTTTCCATGGCTGCATAGGCGTAACCTCGAGCATTCATTGTCTTTTCTTCTAAACATATGAACGGTCCGTCTCTGCATAAAGTAACAAATTCGGTATTTGAATAGGTTTGATTATTTGAACATTTACCTCCATGTGACCATTTTCCGCATTTGTGACATCGTTCTAGGTGTCGTGCTCTTCTTTTCGCTGCGGATTTTGATTTTCCTTTACCAAATTGTAACTTATTATCTTCGCATCTGGATCCTTTTCTAACTCCGTCCATTCTTTCTCTGATTACTGATACTAATTCACTCTGTAGTATGTCATTATTTCTTTTAGTGATCAAAGCGTGTAGCATTAGACCATGGTTTAGTTCACAGGCAGTCTTCATTTCGTAAAAACCTAAAAAAAATAAAAATTCAGAATGGGGGGAGAAGACTAGTTCTTTAGGGTCTGCTAGGGAAAGACCATACGTGTTCCATTTTCGAGAACTACACGAAAACAGACAATCTAACTCTAACAGAAATACATATTATCCTTTAAAGACTTGATTCTCCCCACACTTAGTTAGCTGTGGTGTCGAAATTGTGATTAACTTCGTTGTCGACTTCCATCGGACCCTGTATGTAATGTTTAACTCTGTGACCATTAACTTTAAATTCAATCCCATTTGAATTTGTTAATTCTATCGTTCCGTATGGGAAAACTCTTTTGAGTATGAATGGTCCAGACCATCTTGATTTCAATTTTCCAGGAAATAGCTTGAATCGTGAATTGAAAAGAAGAACTCTGTCTCCTTCTTTGAATTCTTTTGAACTTCTGATTCTTTTATCATGCCATTTCTTCGTTCTTTCTTTATAGATTAACGAATTTTCGTATGCTTCATGTCTTAATTCTTCTAATTCGTTTAGTTGACTTAATCGTAGACGTCCGGCTTCATGTAAATCAAGATTACATGTTTTCAAAGCCCAAAATGCTTTGTGTTCAATTTCTACTGGAAGATGACATGCTTTTCCATAAACAAGTCTAAAAGGTGTGGTTCCAATTGGAGTTTTGTAGGCTGTTCTAAAAGCCCAGAGTGCATCCTCCAATTTAATGGACCATTCCTTTGGATTTGATCCTACGGTTTTCTCTAGAATACGTTTTAAGGCTCGGTTGGTATTTTCAACTTGTCCACTTGTTTGTGGATGATATGCGGTGGAGATTTTATGAGTTACTCCATATCTTTTAAGAACTTTCTCAAGTTGATTATTACAGAAATGAGTACCCCGATCACTTATTAAAGCTTTCGGTGTTCCAAACCTTGCAAAAAGACGTTTTAAAAAGTTGACTACAACTCGTGCATCGTTAGTTGGGAGAGCTTGTGCTTCCGCCCATTTAGATACATAATCAATGGCTACGAGTATATATAGATTATTATGAGATTTTGGAAATGGACCCATAAAGTCAATACCCCAAATGTCAAATACTTCACATACTTGGATGACATTTTGTGGCATTTCATCACGTTGACTTATTTTTCCGGCCCTTTGACATGCATCACAGGATTTGCAAAGAAGGTGTGCGTCTTTGTAAATTGTAGGCCAATAGAATCCAGCTTCATAAACTTTTCTTGCTGTTAGTTGAGGCCCATAATGCCCTCCTGTTGGTCCTGTGTGACAATGGTTTAAAATTTTACTAGCTTCATCTCCAAATACGCATCGGCGTATTATTCCATCGGGACAACTTTTAAACAGATGTGGATCTTCCCAGAAATAGTGTTTTATATCACTGAAGAATTTCTTTCGTCTTTGGTACGATAATCCTTTTTCAAGGAATCCACAAACTAAGTAGTTTGCATAGTCTGCAAACCATGGGATTTCTTTATAATCTATCTTCAATAGATATTCATCAGGAAAGTTGTCTTGTATGGCCGATTCATTCAGAACTTCTAATTCGGGATTTTCAAGACGAGAAAGATGATCAGCGGCGAGATTTTCTGTTCTTTTTTTATCTCGGATTTCAATATCAAACTCTTGTAAGAGTAAGATCCAACGGATTAATCTTGGTTTAGCATCTTGTTTTGAAAATAGGTATCTAAGAGCAGAATGGTCGGTATAGACCACCGTTTTTGCTAGAACGAGATATGATCGAAATTTGTCAAAAGCAAAGACAATAGCAAGGAGTTCTTTTTCAGTAGTTGTATAGTTCGTTTGTGCTCCTTGTAATGTCTTACTAGCATAATATATAGGTTGAAATCGTTTTTCAATCCTTTGTCCTAAAACGGCTCCCATTGCAAAATCACTTGCATCGCACATTAGTTCAAATGGTAGATTCCAATTTGGTGTTATCATGATCGGTGCATTAGTGAGTTTCTCTTTAAGAATATTAAAAGATTTGATACACTCATCTGAAAAGATGAATGGCGCATCCTTTTCTAGGAGTTTATTCATAGGAGTGGCAATTTTAGAAAAATCTTTTATGAAACGTCGGTAAAAACCGGCATGCCCTAGAAAACTCCTAACTCCTCTAACATTGGTGGGATGTGGAAGTTTAGCAATTACATCTACTTTAGCTCTATCCACTTCAATTCCTTCTTTTGAAATTTTATGTCCAAGAACGATGCCTTCTTTAACCATGAAATGGCATTTCTCCCAATTAAGTACTAGATTTGATTTTTCGCATCTAATTAGCATTCGTTCCAGATTAACTAGACATGATTTAAATGTATCACCGAAGACTGAAAAGTCATCCATGAATACTTCCATGCATTCTTCTATCATGTCGTGAAAAATCGCCATCATACACCTTTGAAAGGTTGCAGGGGCGTTGCAAAGTCCAAATGGCATGCGTTTGTAAGCAAAAGTACCATAAGGGCACGTGAATGTGGTTTTCTCTTGGTCTTCGGGTGCTATTGGAATTTGAAAATATCCGGAAAATCCATCTAGAAAACAATAGTAACTATTTCCGGCTAATCTTTCTAACATTTGATCTATGAAAGGTAAGGGAAAGTGATCTTTTCTGGTGGCGTCATTTAATTTTCTATAATCAATACATACACGCCATCCTGTTACAGTCATAGTAGGAATAAGCTCATTTTTCTCATTTGTAATGACAGTCATGCCACCCTTCTTAGGCACGCATTGAACTGGGCTTACCCATGGACTATCAGAAATTGGATATATCAAACCTGCATCTAGCAGTTTAATAATCTCTTTCTTAACTACATCTTGCATATTAGGATTTAGTCTTCGTTGGCGTTGCACATACGTTTTATGACCTTCTTCCATAAGGATTTTATGTGTGCAATACGAAGGACTTATTCCTTTAATATCATGAATCTTCCATGCAATGGCTGGTTTATGAGCTTTCAACACAGAAATGAGTTGTGATTTCTCATTTTCAGTAAGAGAAGACGATATTATTACAGGTAATTCAGATTCACCATGTAAATAAGCGTATTCCAAATGGTTTGGAAGTGGCTTTAACTCTAATTTCGGAGGTTCTTCTATCGATGATTTATATCGATATCTGTCTTCTTCTTTTAGCATTTGAATTTCTTCTGTTGTTGGTTCATATCCATTAGCTATAAGTGTAGCTAACATTTCAGCTTCATCAATTGGTTCATTACCTTCTCCTAAAGAACATTCTCCTGTTCCTTGTAATTCTGGAAATTCTTTTAATAATTCTGCATGTGCATCTATAGTTTGAATATAATAACATGTATCATCTGCAGATTGTGGTTGTTGCATTGCTCTATCAACTGAAAAGGTAACACTCTCATCCTCTATACTTAGGGTCAGTTTCTTACCGAACACGTCTATCATTGCTTTAGCCGTGTTTAAGAATGGTCTTCCTAATATGAGAGGAACTTGAGAATCTTCTTCCATGTCCAAAACAACAAAATCTACTGGAAATACTAAAGTACCAACTTTAACTAGCATGTTCTCCATTATCCCTCTAGGATATTTTATTGATCTATCGGCTAGTTGTTTGCTTATTCTTGTTGGTTTCAATTCTCCAAGGTCTAGTTTAGCGTATAGTGAATACGGCATTAGATTTATACTAGCACCTAAGTCTGCCAATGCTTCTATTGAACTAAGACTACCCAGAAAACATGGAATTGTGAAACTTCCTGGATCAGATAGTTTTTCTGGTATCTTATTCAATAGCACTGCTGAACAATTAGCATTCATAGTAACAGCCGAAAGTTCTTCCATTTTCTTTCTATTTGTGATTAGATCTTTCAAGAATTTAGCATACCTTGGCATTCCTGAAATCACATCAATGAAAGGAAGATTTACATTTATCTGTTTAAACATATCCAAAAATTTGGATTGCTCGGCTTCAAGTTTTTCTTTCTTCATTTTACTCGGGTAAGGAAGTGGTGGTTGGTATGGTTTAACATAAGGTTTATTCTTAACTGTGTTATCTTCATTAACCTTTTCAACTACCGGTTCTTTTTCCTTTTCTTGCTCGGATTGTGGTTCTTGTGGAGTAGGAATGGTTTCATCAGAAGTTACAGGTATTTCCGGTGGTTTAAGTGTTGTACCACTTCTTGTGGTAATAGCTTTAGCTGTTTCATTCCGGGGGTTAGCATTTGTATCGCTTGGTAGACTTCCCGGTTTTCTTTCACCTATTAACCTTGCTAGGTTACTTACTTCTTGTTCCAGATTTTGAATAGAAGCTTGTTGATTTCTAAATGCTTGAGCATTTTGTTCATTGGTTTGTTTTTGAGATGTGAAAAACTGCGTTTGAGTTTCAACTAGCTTCGTCATCATATCTTCTAAATTCGGCTTTTTATCATCGGTTTGTTGTGGTGGTTTGTTTTGAAAATTAGGTCTTTGCTGATTGTAAGTATTATTGGATACTTGTTGATTGCTAGGACCTTGTTGGTTATTGTATGGAATATTTCGGTTATAGTTCTGATTTTGATTGTAAATCGGTCTTGGCGGTTGATAATTATTCTGATAATTATTTCCAGGCCTTTGGTTTATGTATGAAATATTCTCTCTTTGTTCCATTGTTAATTCAATACTGAGACAATCTTTTGTCAAATGTGGTCCTCCACACTGCTCACAACTAATTCGTATAGCATGAATATCCTTAGTCATCTTTTCCATTCGTCTCTCGAAAGCATCTATCTTTGCCGAAATGGAATCTAAGTCATGGCTAGAATCGGCTCTAGCTGCTTTAGATGATCTAATGATATCTTTTTCTTGGTGCCATTCATGTGAGTGGGAAGCAGTGTTATCAATAATTTTGTAAGCATCAGTTTCGGTTTTCTTCATAATAGAACCACCAGCTGCTATATCTATGTCTTTCCTTGTAGTGATGTCGCATCCTTGGTAGAATATTTGTACTATTTGACAGGTGTCTAAACCATGTTGCGGACATCCTCTTAACAACTTTCCATATCTTGTCCACGCCTCATATAGAGTTTCATTTGGTTTTTGTGTGAACGTAACAATTTCTGCTTGAAGTCTTACGGCTTTAGATGCAGGAAAAAATTGTTTAAGAAATTTGTCAACTAAAACATCCCATGTATCGATCGCCCCTTCAGGTAACGATTCCAACCAATCTTTGGCTTCTCCCTTTAAAGTCCAGGGAAATAACATGAGATATATCTGTTCATCCTCCACTTCTCGTATTTTAAATAGTGTGCAGATCCTATTAAAGGTACGTAAATGTTCATTTGGATCTTCCTTCGGCGCACCACTAAATTGGCATTGATTAGTCACCATGTGTAGAATTTGTCCTTTGATTTCATAATCTGGCGCATTAATGTCTGGATGAGTAATTGCGTGACCTTGGCCAGTGCGTTTAGCTCTCATTCGGTCTTCCATACTTAAAGGTTCCAGATTCTCCATAATTGAATTTGTTGAATTGGTATCACTAGATGCTTCAGATTTAATGGTTCGTTCCTCAACAATCTCTGTTTGAATGATTGGTGGTTCCGGAGGAAAGTTTAATGGTTCAGGATCTACGAACCGTTCCTGAATATTCTCTGGATTCTCAATTGTGAGGTTGGGTTCAAAAAATGGATTATCGGTAATTTGAACTGAAGTACTTGGTCGACTGGATGACGATTCTAAAGAAAAATCAACGGCGGTTATATTTGTTAAACGATGTCTTGATCGAGTTACAGGTGGTGAACGTACAAAAGGTGATGAACGTCTTGCTCGGTGCATTCACTGAATATCCTATTAGTTTTTAAAAGGAAAGAAAAATTATAATAAGTTATCCAATCAATAGACTTTTCTGATTTTGCCCACGTTTCGAATAGCCAAAAGATGCAGCAGAGGGGCAGGATTCGTTTGGTCTCAATATAATTGAGGACTGTTTGGCTCCAATAACCCGGTCCACGTACAAATCCAACTATTACTACGAACCAGAAAATTTTGATGTCTATTAATTTAACCACTCAAAATAAATTTTCGTAATTTTAAGAAATTTAGATAAGAAGTAGAAAAAAAATTCTAAGTCCTAAAAACTAGAATGGCGAGAAATAAGAAAGACAAAGAGTTCGTCGCAAAAGGTCGAAAAAGAAAAATGGTTGAAAAATAAAAGGTGACGGAAAAATAAAAGAAACTTATAAAAACTTAAAAATACTTAACTAATTTAACCTTATTACTGCAACTAACTTAAAATTATAATCGCAAATTGAAATTACTAATTGGAATGATAATTGATACATAGTAAAAGGTGTCTAAAAATATTAAAGCTTACAGGAAAAACTAAATCCCAAATGGAAATAACTTAAAAAGAAACTAAAACTTAAAAAGGCGTCGCAAAATTCTAAAGCACCTAAATCTTAGTTTAAAGAAAAAGCACTTAAGGAATTCTACGGCAAAGCCTAAAAATCTAGGAGTAAAAATAACTATAGCAAAAACTAAGTTTAAAATTAAATATGAGCTAAAAAATACAAATATTACGCTACAACGATTAAAAAGGGACAAAATATAAAAATATACAAAAAGTTGTAAAAATATAATTTTTTTAAAAATATTATTTTTATATTTTATAATAAAAGTATTAAGTTTATAATATATAAAACTAGTTTAAAAGTAATATAAATAAAATAAAGTAAAAACTTAATTATAATAATAATAAAAACATTAGGGTTTAATAATAATAATAATAAATTATCCGTAATAAATGCGTGATTAGGGTTTGGTTGTGGCCCTGTCAGACCCCTCATGCGAGTCGCATGATTTAAGAGGGTGGGTCATGCGAGTCGCATGAACACCCTGAACTGGTTCAATTTGACTGGTTCAAATGACAGGTCACGTAATATTTATTATTTATTTATATTTTTCTGTTTTATATTTAAAAGATAAATATATATATAATTAAAATAAAACTTAATTTTAAAAACTAAAAATGTACTTAAAATACTTTATAATTTTGTAAAAATAAAAGAAAAACTTAAAAATATATTTAAAATACTCTTTTTTTTTTTTTTGATTTTAAAAGCTTTTTTTTTTTTTATATATTTTTTTTTTATTTTTAAAAATATAAATTTTACCAAAACTAATTATAACTTAAAAATTAAAAATATGGCGTTTCGCTTTGGCGAATGTTCCCCGGCAGCGGCGCCAAAAATAACTTGATGTGAAGCGAAGTGTATATAAAATAGTTATTATTTTACTAGGAAAATACTATTAAATACGATACAATTTTACACAAGATATTTATTTATTTATAGAATGGATATACTTAAACCTTGCTACAACACTTATAGGCAGTGTACCTAATCGTACAGTAGTGTAGTTTTTAGTAAGTCCGGTTCGTTCCACAGGGAAATCTTTAAACAAAGCTCAACGCTATATTAGTTTACTTTTATAAAAATACAAATATATATATAAGTAATATTATTATTATAAAGGGGGGTTTTTACCGTTTAATGACCGGTTTGTCGATTTTAAGACTTTAGTCGCAGTTAAAACCTAATGTAAAATATAAAATAAATACAAGACTTAAATTAAAGCGTAAAGTAAATAACGATAATGAAATTGCGAATAATAAAAATGCGATAAAATAAACTTGCGATAATTAAAAAGTACGATAATTAAAAGTGCGATAAAATAAAATAAATAAAAGTGCGATAATTAGAAGTGCAATTAAATATAAAATAAAGGAAATTAAATATGATATAAAAGAATTATGCTTATTTAAACTTCCGTAATCATGATGTTTGACGCGTTGATTTTAGTTTTATGCCCATGGGTTAATTGTCCTTTGTCCTGGATTATTTAATATGTCCGTCTGGTTTTTGTCCATAACAGTCCATCAGTCATAAATATAAATTGCAAGTGTCCTTGTCAAATTATTATTATACCCGAAGATAAATATTCCAACTAATTGGGGATTCGAATTGTAACAAGGTTTTAATACTTTGTTTAATGAATACACCAGGTTATCGACTGCGTGTAAACCAAGGTTTTACTACTTTGTTAACAATTACACCAATTACCCTTGAATGTAATTTCACCCCTGTTTTAATTATTCTAGTGGCTATTAATCCATTCCCGTGTCCGGTTAAATGAACGATTATTCGTACATATAAATACCCCGCCCATCGTGTCCGATCGAGTGTATATGGTAATTTATAGGGACGCCCAATTGTAAATCTTTATATTAACATTAACAAACTTTCATTTAGTTAAACAAATATAAAGCCCATTAATAGCCCATAGTCTAATTTCCACAAGTGTCGTTCTTTTGTCCAAACCCCAATTATGGTACAAAGCCCAATTACCCAATTTTAGTAATTAGCCCAACATCATGATTACTTCGTTTTAAATAAGCATAATAATAACTTAGCTACGAGACATTAATATAAAAAGGTTGAACATAACTTACAATGATTAAAAATAGCGTAGCGTTACACGGACAGAATTTCGACTTACACCCTTACAACATTCGCTAACATACCCTTATTATTAGAATTATAATTAAAATTAAAATATAAATTATAAATATAAATATATTTACGTATGAAGAGGAAGAAAAAAAAAGATGTTTAAAACTCGGCACAAAACTGGCTTTATATAGGACCTGACCAGCAATCTCACTCCATGCGACTCGCATGGATTTGTGCCTTTGGCCATGCGAGTCGCATGGCCACCCTGGATCCAGCCAAATTGGTTTGTTTTCTTCTTGCCGACGTAATATAATAATAATATATAAAATAATATATAATTATATATAATTATATATATATTATATTATATTCTTGTGCATAGTAGACTAGATATTTTTGGTCCGTTGCGTCGGGCGTTTCTTCTTGGCTCAGGTCCCGGTTCCGGATTTTCGGACGTCCTCGCGTATTATTTTAAATCGCGTACTTTGCGTCTTGTAACTTGTACTCTTGTCATTTTGAGACGTTCCTCATCAATATTTTGAACCTTTTTAGTTGTATCTTGTACTTTTTAGCTCTTTGGACCTTTTTGTCTTCAATTTGTCGAATCTGCCTTTTGTCTTCACTTTTTAATATTTAAACGAATATTGCTTGTAAATCGAACAATACCAACTAAAATCTTGTCTTTCTTGGGGAATAATGCTATGAAATATATGTTTGTTTTTAGCATTATCAAAGCTTCTCTCAGCACCGGTGTTGACAGCATATATAAATAGTATGATAGATGAGTGAGAACAATCTCGTGATGAATTTCATGGAAAACAAAAATGAACAAGGTGTAATGGCAACTCAAATAAAATCTGATAGTTAATCGATAAGGGTTGGTACAAACTCCCAGACGGGTGTGTCTCACAGAAACAGATGAAGTGTAGTTCGCGTTGATGTGTTCAAAGTTGGCTGGTAATGTTTGTGGGTATAATGAAAATGATTGTCGCTTAAGAATAGTACGTTAGAACAAAATGAGGAGGGATATGGTAACGGGTAGTATTACTAGTAGCAATGAGTGATAGCATTAGCGATAAGTAGCGATGGATTGTGATAAGCAGTGATGATAGTAGTGTCGTATAAGTTGTTAGGTAGCATGCTCGCATCATAAGTATATACACATGTATTCTAATGAACCCAATAAGGCATAATAGTCATCAGTCGGTAGGCTCGTGTTTGAAAACAAAATCATGAACGGCGGGTGGTTGAATGATAGCTAAGTTGGAAATCGAGTGGACAATACCTACTACGTATTGTGCGGGCTGTTACCAGGAAATCCTCCTCTAAAGACGTATCAGAATTGAGTTGTGATGCACAGTAGTGAGTAGTAAAGCGTGGATGTGTTAGTGGTGACGAGTAGTACTTGGTAGTGGTAAGTAGTAATGATTAGTATTGAGTAGTAGAAGTAGCAAGGGGTAGCAGCAAGTAGTATTTAGTGACGACAAACAGTGAAAAGTAGTGCTCAGTTGTGACTGGCAGTGAGAGGCGGCATTGAGTAGTAGTTAGTAGCGTTAGACAGTGTTGAGTAGTGGTATGAGGTGATGAGTGTGTTCAAGTAGTGTCTTTGTAGTGACAAGTAGTGATCGATGGTGGCAGGCAGTGTTGAGCAGTGATGAGTTGTGTCAAGATTACAAGTTACTTACAAGTCATAATAAAAATTAATTTTTTATAGTGTAAGATTCTACTCACATTTTAGGTTATACGGTTTGTGTTCTAACCGTTGTTTATCCAGGTAACCTACTTGACTCGGCCCCAATTCCTTATTTTGCGATGTCGGAACTTCTATATGAGTTACCGTAATGTAATCCCGGTCATTACATTACACTATCTCACATTTCCATTCGACATCACACCATAAGTTCAAGATAGCGTAGTCGGCTTAATTCATTTAAATCTCGTGTCGTGTGTACGTAAGCAATTCGTGATACAGCATTTAGTCTAAGTCCGTATCGTATTGGTATAAGGTGTATATGTTTGTGATGTGATGTGTAGCCTGTAGTGGCCCAAACTATCGTATTGGTATAAGGTGTATATGTTTGTGATGTGATGTGTAGCCTGTAGTGGCCCAAACTTTTCCATGTTCATATATATTAAATGAAATTGATATTTACATGATTAAGTGTTTCCAACATGTTAAGCAATCAAACTTGTTAAGACTTGATTAATTGAAATAGGTTTCATATAGACAATTGACCACCCAAGTTGACCGGTGATTCACGAACGTTAAAACTTGTAAAAACTATATGATGACATATATATGATTATATATATAGTTAACAGGATATTATGATAAGTAAGTATCCCATTAGGTATTTTAACAATGAGTTATATACATAAAATTGTGTTTATTGAATTAAGAAACTCGAAACGATATATATAACGATTATCGTTATAACAACGACTTACTAATTATATATGAATCATATTAAGATATTGTTACACTATGTTTAATCATGATAAATGATAAGTAAACATGTCATTATGTATACTAACAATGAACTACATATGTAAAAATAAGACTACTAACTTAAGGATTTCGAAACGAGACATATATGTAACGATTATCGTTGTAACGACATTTAAATGTATATATATCATATTAAGATATATTAATATATCATAATATCATGATAATATAATAATTTAACATCTCATTAGATATAATAAACATTGGGTTAACAACATTTAACAAGATCGTTAACTTAAAGGTTTCAAATCAACATTTACATTTAATGACTAACGATGACTTAATGACTCAGTTAAAATGTATATACATGTTGTGTTTTAATATGTATTCATACACTTTTGAAAGACTTCAAGACACTTATCAAAATACTTCTACTTAACAAAAATGCTTACAATTACATCCTCGTTCAGTTTCATCAACAATTCTACTCGTATGCACCCGTATTCGTACTCGTACAATACACAGCTTTTAGATGTATGTACTATTGGTATATACACTCCAATGATCAACTCTTAGTAGCCCATGTGAGTCACCTAACACATGTGGGAACCATCATTTGGAAACTAGCATGAAATATCTCATAAAATTATAAAAATATGAGTAATCATTCATGATTTATTTACATGAAAACAAAATTACACATCCTTTATATCTAATCCATATACCAACGACCAAAAACACCTACAAACACTTTCATTCTTCAATTTTCTTCATCTAAGTGATCTCTCTCAAGTTCTATCTTCAAGTTCTAAGTGTTCTTCATAAATTCTATAAGTTCTAGTTTCATAAAATCAAGAATACTTCCAAGTTTGCAAGCTTACTTCCAATCTTGTAAAGTGATCATCTAACTTCAAGAAATCTTTCTTATTTACAGTAAGATATCTTTATAATACAAGGTAATACTCATATTCAAGCTTTGATTCAATTTCTATAACTATAACAATCTTATTTCGAGTGGAAATCTTACTTGAACTTGTTTTCGTGTCATGATTCTGCTTCAAGAAATTTCAAGCCATCCAAGGATCTTTGAAGCTAGATCTATTTTTCTCATTTCCAGTAGGTTTATCCACAAAACCTGAGGTAGTAATGATGTTCATAATATCATTCGATTCGTATATATAAAACTACCTTATTCGAAGGTTTAAACTTGAAATCACTAGAACATAGTTTAGTTAATTCTAAACTTATTCGCAAACAAAAGTTAATCCTTCTAACTTGACTTTTAAAATCAACTAAACACATATTATATATCTAAATGATATGATAACTTAATGATTTAAAACCGAAAAACACCAAAAACACCGTAAAACTGGATATACGCCGTTGTAGTAACACCGCGGGCTGTTTTGGGTTAGTTAATTAAAAACTATGATAAATTTTGATTTAAAATTTGTTCTTCTGGGAAAATGATTTTTCTTATGAACATGAAACTATATCCAAAAATCATGGTTAAAATCAAAGTGGAAGTATGTTTTCTAAAATGGTCATCTAGACGTCGTTCTTTCGACTGAAATGACTACCTTTACAAAAACGACTTGTAACTTGTAATTTTGACAATAAACTTATACTTTTTCTGTATAGATTCATAAACTTAAGTTCAATATGAAACCATAGCAATTGGATTCACTCAAAACGGATTTAAAACGAAGAAGTTATGGGTAAAACAAGATTGGTTATTTTTGCTTGTTGTAGCTACGTGAAAATTGGTAACAAATCTATATTAATCATATCCTAGCTAACTTATATTGTATTATACATGTATTCTAATATATTATGTAATCTTGGGATACTATAGACACGTATGCAAATGTTTTGACATATCATATCGACCCATCTATATATATTATTTGGAACAATCATAGACACTCTATATGCAGTAATGTTGGAGTTAGCTATACAGGGTTGAGGTTGATTCCAAAAATATATATAGTTTGAGTTGTGATCTAGCCTGAGACGTGTATACACTGGGTCATGGATTGATTCAAGATAATATATATCGATTTATTTCTGTACATCTAATTATGGACAACTAGTTATAGGTTACTAACAAGGACATCTGACTTAATAAACTTAAAACAGTAAAACGTATTAAAAATGTTGTAAATATATTTTGAACATACTTTGATATATATATGTTCATATTTGTTATAGGTTCGTGAATTGACCAGTGGCCTAGTCTTACTTCCCGGTAAAGTAAAAATCGGTGAAAGTGAGTTATAGTCTGTGACGACCCCGTCAAAACACTTAACGGATCCGTCAGTTGGTCCCACAGCTTGATCGGACTTAAATTAATTAAATAAACAAAGTTGCATTCTTTTATTTCAAATGTTTCCCAAAATGGAAACAAACCAAAATATGTAGTTTCAAAACAACCAACCATAGTAATAAACCAAAAGTTGACACAAAACCTTGCCAACAAACCCACAAGTTTAAATTATCCAAAAATAGAATGCAAGCTTAAGTTTCATAAATTGTTCATAAAATCTGCCCAAATGCATGCAGACTCTTCTAAACACAGCGGAAGCATCACAAAACTCAAGTACCTGTGAAAACATGCAAGTAAACTGTCAACACAAAGGTTGAGTGAATTATAGGTTTAAATAATAAGTAAACTTTAGACCACAAGATTTAAAAATGTTAGAAAACATTAAACATTATTCCATTATCAATGAGCCACCTGGTAACCATTAACCCTTTATTTACCCTTGCCAAACACAATAAAAATATACACTTAGACAGTGTATCTACAACAAATTACGAAGTACTAAACATTCTGATTATAAATTGCTAGCGCGACTAGCTCGAAATGGGGTTGTCAAACCCGATAGATCTATCCGTAGGATTCGCGTTCACCGGTAGAAGCCAATTATTACAGTTACCAGACTAGGGAATATTTTTGTCCAACTCACAATGAATAATTTAAATTTAATTGTCACTTGTGTCTAAACGTGAAATAAAATGCATGTAATCACATCCCAAAAATATACTTTGAAAAGTATGTAAAAACAGGACTATAACTCACCTTAAAAGCAACTGAAGAAACCACACAAACAAGCGAACAGCAAATAGAGTAAAGTGATCAGGGATGATCACAACGCTGACCTATAAATAAAGCAGGTCGATATAAATAACTAACTTAGGTCAAGTCTTAGTATGATAGCTATTGTACATGTTGCAAGTAGACATAGAACAATACTCGGCATGCATCGGTTTGACTGGAACAGCGTACGGACACATACTTTCTATTTATAGAAAGTTTCTATTTTTAGCGGATTTCCATTTTTGGAAAGTTTCTATTTTAGGAAAGTTTCTATTTTTGGAAAGTTTCTATTTTTGGAAAGTTTCCAAATTTAGAAAGTCAACAAAAGTCAACTGAAAGTCAAAGTCAACCGAAAGTCAACTCAAAAGTCAACCTTGGTCAAACATAGTCAACATTAATTTGAAAAGTGTACATTATAATAATAACATAAGTTATAATGTTTATTAAAGTTAAAAGAGTATAATTAAGTCATAACATAAGTTTAATTAAATAAAATGAATTATTAAAGTTAATATAAGTTGAAGTGATATAATTAATATATCATAAGTATTTAATTAATTAATTAAATATTAATCATAATATAAGTATTATTAATTAATAATAAATTTTTAAATCATATCATAAGTATTATTAATTATTAATGAATTATTAACCATATCATAAGTTTCTAATTATAATTATTAAATCATAAGTATTTAATAATTAAATCGTAATTAAATAATAATTAAGTCTTATAATAATTAAATAATTATTTAATCTTTATTATAAGTCTTATAATAATATTCTCATAAAATAAATTTAATACTTATCATAAGTATTTTCCAATAATAATAAAAGTATTATTAATCGTAAGTTAAATTAAAATGTTAATTAAATCATAAATAATGATTAAATGATATAATAAATATTTTTATAATAAGTCTTAAATAATAATAATTACTTCTTTTATCATAAGTAATTAATTAATAATGAAATTCATTATTTTTATCATAAGTTTTAGAATTAATCATAAGTTTTAATTCAAAAGTTCATCGGGTCGCATCTTGAGCCCCGGGTGTCGATTTCTGGCGAGCCTTATATGCATCTCCGCCTATTCAAACCACCCGAAACAATGGTGTACTTAAGAACACACCAAGAACAGTCCTCAAATCGTGGTAATCAGCCATGACACCACTTGGACCTTCCATTTACTCAAAACCGTGTTTTAGTCATACCGGGTGAACCGTGGCTCGGATTTAGGTGACCCGAACATGAAAGTTCGTCCCACCATCAGTCCTAACACACTAACACACCCTAAAGACTCCAAGGAAGGTCACAAAGTCGGACCAAACCTGGTTTCATGTCAATCCACATTTCAATTTTAACAAAATACCAATTCGATCATAACAAGGGCTCCGGGAATCAAAACGACATGAATCCGGAGTCTAAAATTAATGTTTTGATGAGAGGAACTCATCTAAATAGTTTATTTTAACAGTTATATCTGTCACAAACTTAGAATACACGAATTAGCTGCTGTCCAGAATTTTACAAACCGAAAACATGTGATTTTGAGTACATCTATGCATACAAACACCATTACAATAATCCACATACATCATACTACTAAATAATCATCAAAATACAGAAAATAAATGAAAAATTGAAAGTTCTAGGGTTAGGGTTTATACCCTAATCGAGAAATGATTTATGTTATCGCGTAGAGAACGGAACGAGGAACGCGTTTATGTAGATGATCTCTTGATCCAAGCTTAATGTTGGTTGATGATGATGATGATATGGTGATGAATGGTGACGGCCAAGGAGGGAGAAGGAGGAGAGAAAAATGCAAATTAGGTTTAGGGAATTATTTGTGGAATGATAAAATAAATTGTCAAAAAAGGAAATCAAGGGAATTACTCCCCCCTCCCATGAGGCTTCGGCCAAAATTCTTAGTGGGGTGGGCCCCAATTGGTCCATCTCACTTAAATGTAAATTCTTGATGGCCCGAAAGCCCGAACGAGTCCCGAAACGCGAGAACGCACTTACGCGATTAAAAATTCGGAAGGATAACAAACGCGCGATAAAAAATAAATATAAATACACTATATAATAATATGATCTTAAAATATCATATTTAAAATATTTAGGATTTAAATGTCCCAAAAACTCGACCGTTGGTTTGAAAACCAAAAAGATTCGCCAGATGGAAATCCGCGAGACGTAGAAACGTATAAATTTAAAATATGAATAAAATTTTCACATAACACATAATAATTAATATATATATATTATTACAAAAATAATAATATAGGTCATAGAAATGACGTGGCACACTAATAATTAACGGTCGTTAAATAATTAACCGAAAAAGATAACGGAAAAAGTAGGGTCGTGACAGTACCTTCCCGTTACGGAAATTTCGTCCCGAAATTTAAGCAAGCGCAGGGGTTGACTCGGCATCTGAGAACAAATGCGGGTATTTCTGCTTCATCTGGTCTTTGCGCTCCCAAGTGAACTCGGGACCGCGTCTAGCGTTCCATCTGATCCGAACAATAGGAGTTCTGCTCTGTTTAAGAGTCTTAACCTCTCGGTCCATGATTTCAACAGGCTCCTCAATAAAATGCAATTGCTTATCAACTTGAAGTTCCTCCAAAGGAATAGTCTGATCAAATTCAGCCAAGCACTTCTTTAAATTCGAAATATGGAAAACATCATGAAGAGCACTGAGTTCTTGTGGCAATTTCCAACGATAAGCCACCGGTCCAACTCTTTCAATGATCTCAAAAGGTCCCACGAAACGAGGACTTAACTTTCCCCTTTTACCAAAACGGATTACGCCCTTCCAAGGCGAAACCTTTAACATAACACGATCACCAACTTGAAATTCAACATCTTTCCTTCCCTTATCGGTATAACTCTTTTGCCGACTTCTAGCAGTTCTCAACCTTTCTTTAATTTGTACAATCTTCTCAGTAGTCTCGTGAATAATCTCTGGACCTGTAAGTTGAGCATCCCCAACCTCATTCCAAAAAATAGGAGATCTACATTTCCTACCGTACAAAGCTTCAAACGGTGCGGCTTTAATACTTGCGTGGTAACTGTTGTTATAAGAAAACTCATCTAGCGGCAAATATTTATCCCACCCATTTCCAAAATCAATGTCGCACGCTCGCAACATATCTTCTAATGTCTGAATGGTCCTTTCACTTTGACCATCCGTTTGAGGATGATAAGCGGTGTTCATATCCAACCTAGTACCCAAGGCTTCCTGTAAAGATTGCCAAAACCTCGACACAAATCGACTGTCTCGGTCAGAAATAATGGACACGGGAACACCATGCCTAGAAACAATCTCTTTCAAAAACAAACGGGTGAGTTTCTCCATCGAATCCGTTTCCCTAATCGGCAAAAAGTGAGCCGACTTAGTGAGTCGATCTACAATCACCCAAATCGCATCATAGCCACCCGAAACTCTTGGTAACTTAGTAATAAAATCCATAGTGATATCTTCCCACTTCCACTCGGGAATTTCTGGTTGCACCAAAAGTCCAGAAGGTTTTTGATGTTCAACTTTGACCTTAGCACAGGTCAAACACTTAGTCACATACTTAGCTACATCACCTTTCAAATTATGCCACCAATACAGCTCCTTAAGATCCTGATACATCTTTCCTAAACCAGGATGAATAGAGTATCTAGACTTATGAGCCTCATCCAAAACAAGTTGTCGAAGACCTCCAAATTTCGGAACCCAAAGACGTCCCGCAAAATACCTAGTACCATCAGCTCGTACTTCAAACTTCTTAGCTACCTTTTCTACATTCTCCTTCACGAAATTCTCCTCCTTTAAGGCTTCTTGTTGTGCCTCAAGAATCTGCCTAACGAGGTTTGATCTAACTGTCATATTCAAGGCCCTAACCCTGCGAGGTTCAGTCCTTTCTTTACGACTCAATGCATCAGCCACAACATTGGCCTTACCCGGGTGATACAAAAGGTCACAATTATAATCATTCAACGTCTCAATCCATCTTCGTTGTCTCATGTTCAACTGTTTCTGATCGAGGATATGCTGAAGACTCTTGTGATCGGTGTACACAGTACTCTTAACACCATAAAGATAGTGTCTCCATATTTTAAGCGCAAAAACAACAGCCCCCAACTCTAAATCATGAGTTGTATATTTCTGTTCGTGAATCTTCAACTGTCGTGACGCATACGCAATAACCTTCTTTCATTGCATCAAAATGCAACCATAGCCTTGTCGCGATGCATCAAAATAAACAACAAAATCGTCATTACCCTCCAGTAGTGACAAAATTGGAGCGGTAGTCAACTTCTTCTTCAAAATCTGAAAAGCATTCTCTTGTTCATCCTTCCACTCATAGGTTTCGCAATACGAGAGAAATCCTGAATGAACCTTCGATAATAACCTGCCAACCCTAAGAACTGACGAATCTGAGTAGGAGTTTTCAGGGTTTCCCACTTTTTAATCGCCTCAATTTTAGCAGGATCAACTTGTATTCCCTGTTTATTAACAATATGACCAAGGAACTGAACTTCTCTTAACCAAAAAGTACACTTATAGAACTTAGCGTACAACTCTTCTTTCTTTAACAAATCAAGCACTAACCTCAAGTGATCTTCGTGCTCTTCCTCACTCTTAGAATAAATAAGGATGTCGTCGATGAAAACAATAACGAACTTGTCCAGATAGGGTCTACACACACGGTTCATGAGGTCCATGAACACAGCAGGTGCATTTGTCAATCCGAACAGCATAACAAGAAATTCAAAGTGACCGTAACGGGTGCGAAAAGCAGTTTTTGAAACATCAGATTCTTTAACACGCAACTGATGATAGCCAGAACGAAGATCAATTTTTTGAATAAACAGAAGAACCCTGAAGCTGATCGAACAGATCATCAATTCTCGGTAGAGGATAACGATTTTTAACAGTGAACTTATTCAGTTCACGATAATCAATGCATAAACGAAAAGAACCATCCTTCTTCTTAATAAACAGAATGGGAGCTCCCCAAGGGGACGAACTAATACGAATAAAACCTTTTTCTAACAACTCACGGAATTGACTCGACAATTCTTGAAGTTCGGAAGGCGCAAGACGATAAGGAGCACGTGCTACAGGAGCAGCGCCGGGAACAAGATCAATTTGAAATTCTACCGCGCGTTGCGGCGGAAGACTAGGTAAGTCATCGAGAAACACCTCGGGAAAATCCCTAACAATGTGAACGTCATCAATGTTCTTCACTTCCTTACTAGGATCAACAACATGAGCAAGAATAGCATGACAGCCTTTGCAGAGATGTTTACGAACTTTCATACAGCTAATAAGATTTAACTGTGTGCATTTCTTATCTCCAAAGACCATCAGTGGCTCTCCAATCACATCAGTAATACGAATAGCCTTATCATAACACACGATCTCAGCACGGTTCGCAGAAAACCAATCCATACCAATAACAATATCAAAACAACTAAGTTCAATCGGTATCAAGTCTACCTCAAAATCCCTACCACCCAGATTAATGTTACATTTACGATGTACAGTCTTAGCAGTAAGTTCTTTACCATTAGCTACTTCAACAACATAAGTATTGTCTAAGGGAGTTAACGGCGTTTTGATTCTCGGACTTAATTTACTTGTCACGAAACTTAAATCAGCCCCTGAATCAAATAGTACATAAACTGATAAATCGTTGACTGAGAACGTACCAGTAACAAGCTTAGGATCTTCCTCCGCATCCTTAGCATTAATGTTGAACGCTCGGCCGCGTGCAGTTTCAGCAGTCTTCTTGTTGGGACAAGCATCTCAGAAATGCCCCGGCTTCCCACACTCATAACAAACCCTTTGATTACCTCCATTATTCGATTTCCCATTACCAATACCGTTACCACCTCTATTACCAACATTATTATTATTACCACCAGCCGCGGGAGTAGCAGAACCTGGCAAAAGCACTGTACAATCTTTAGCAATGTGCCCTTGCTTGGAGCACCTCTTACAAGTAACTGTGCAGTAACCATCATGAGCTTTATAGCAACGAGGACACACACGCTGATTTCTGTTGTTAGCACCTGAGGTATCCTGTTTCTTCTGCTGATTTTGGTTTTGATTGCGGTTGTTATCCCACTTTCGTTTCCCATTATCAACCTTCTTGACAACCTCCTCACTAGTTTCAGCAACTGTAGTCTTGCTTCTTCTCAACACATTGTCATTAAGTTTGTGGGCCATAGACATAGCCGCCTCAATAGTCTGGGGTTCACTAGACTCAACCCCGTGTTCAATCTTTTCGGACAAACCATCAATGTAATCCTCAATTTTGCGGTCCTCGTCCGCATAAACCCTAGGACACAGCAAAGTTAACTCAAAAAACCTTCATTCATAGGCATCTAACTCGGTGCCATGCATTTTCAAATTCTTGAGCTCAACCTCTAGCTTCTTAAGCTCACCCCGAGGTCTATAGCGGGTGATCAATCTTTCCTTAAAATCATTCCAGGCCAAACCATAAGCTACATCGCTTCCCAAACTACTAACTAGATTGTTCCACCATGTCAAGGCACTATCCTTGAGAGTGCAACTAGCGAAACTAACTTTGTCCTCTTCACGGACCCGACTGACCCTGAAAATAGATTCGATTTTCTTGAACCAACGAGTAAGCCCTATTGGTCCTTCCGTACCACTGAATTCTTAGGGTCGACCAGCCATAAAAGTCTTGTGGGAGCATCCCACCTGGTTGTTGTTCACATTGGCGTTAACATTAGCATTTGCTGCCATAGCAGCAGCAATTCCTTCATTGATCAGGCGTTGCATACGCGCTTCAGTGGACTCTCTTGGAGGCATGATCTTCAAAATAGAACAACACATCCGTTAGTACCAAGAATAATACTAGTGTCATAAAGGAATAGATCAAAACACGAAAAGATTAACCATCATAAATAATAGTTAACAAACACTATGAGTAATAACATGACAGTTATGATTGTTATAGAAATAACCATCACATGCATACATATTTTATGATAACATCATACAACATACATAGCACCTAACATACATGAACATATATTACGCATAATCTAACATGCCAAGAGCCACAACATCAGAAATAAAACATGATAATGATAATAGATGTCATAAAAATAACCATCCATACATAATGAAAAATATCCCATAACAAAATCTTAATAAAATCCTCGGCAAAATGCCGTACATAACCCAAAATGTATGTATAAAAAGGACATTAAGTCTGATGAAATAGATAATCAATATGAATAATCACATCACATTCGCTTAGAGCGGGTGTGATAAGCTGGTCCATCATGAGTCTCAGCAGGATCCTCATACTTACGCAACTTCCCCTTCACAACATCTAATTCTTCCTTTAACCCACGGACAGTGCTCTCGAGAGCCTCGAACTTAGCATTAACTTCTCGATCACGCTTACGGTTCGCATCCTCAACCCTATGCTTGAAAGTGATAAAGTTACCCATGTCGGCACGGATCTCGTCCATAACTTCATTATGTGGCAAAGTGCGCAAACAATCACTAAGGGCATTAATACGTGTCACCTCATTATAAGCCCGGTTCATATGAGTAATGGTAGAAAAATAGTAATAAACAGGATCATCGATCTCTGGTTGATTAGCACGACCTCTAGCAGGAGACGGTGGAGTAGGAGCAGCAACAGAGTTATCGCTCGAAGTCGACATCTGCAAATAGTAAAACCGCAAACCACATACCAAAAATATATGAAAGTTAATAATATAACTTATACGAAATGAAATGCATAATAATGCTATAGCAAAAAGGTCGGGCTGTAGACTAGACTCTAATTCACCCTAATAACCACGGGTTGACCACATTAAGACCGCCTAGTTCCCTACAACCAACGCTCTGATACCACATGTGACGACCCCGTCAAAACACTTAATGGATCCGTCAGTTGGTCCCACAGCTTGATAGGACTTAAATGAATTAAATAAACAAAGTTGCATTCTTTTATTTCAAATGTTTCCCAAAAAGGAAACAAACCAAAATATGTAGTTTCAAAACAACCAACCATAGTAATAAACCAAAAGTTGATACAAAACCTTGCCAACAAACTCACAAGTTTAAATTATCCAAAAATAGAATGCAAGCTTATGTTTCATAAATTGTTCATAAAATCTGCCCAAATGCATGCAGACTCTTCTAAACACAGCGAAATCTGCCTAAATGCATGCAGACTCTTCTAAACACAGCGGAAGCATCACAAAACTCAAGTACCTGTGAAAACATGCAAGTAAACTGTCAACACAAAGGTTGAGTAAATTATAGGTTTAAATAATAAGTAAACTTTAGACCACAAGATTTAAAAATGTTAGAAAACATTAAACATTATTCCATTATCAATGAGCCACCTGGTAAACACTTAACCCTTTATTTACCCTTGCCAAACACAATAAAAATATACACTTGGACAGTGTATCTACAACAAATTACGAAGTACTAAACATTCCGATTATAAATTGCTAGCACGACTAGCTCGAAATGGGGTTGTCAAACCCGATAGATCTATCCGTAAGATTCGCGTTCACCGGTAGAAACCAATGATTACAGTTACCAGACTAGAGAATATTTTTGTCCAACTCACAATGAATAATTTAAATTTAATTGTCACTTGTGTCTAAACGTGAAATAAAATGCATGTAATCACATCCCAAAAATATACTTTGAAAAGTATGTAAAAACGGGACTATAACTCACCTTAAAAGCAACTGAAGAAACCACACAAACAAGCGAACAGCAAATAGAGTAAAGTGATCAGGAATGATCACAACGTCGACCTATAAATAAAGCAGGTCGATATAAATAACTAACTTAGGTCAAGTCTTAGTATGATAGCTATTGTACATGTTGCAAGTAGACATAGAACAATACTCGGCAAGCATCGGTTTGACTGGAACAGCGTACGGACACATACTTTCTATTTATAGAAAGTTTCTATTTTTAGCGGGTTTCCATTTTTGGAAAGTTTCTATTTTAGGAAAGTTTCTATTTTTGGAAAGTTTCTATTTTTAGAAAGTTTCCAAATTTAGAAAGTCAACAAAAGTCAACTGAAAGTCAAAGTCAACCGAAAGTCAACTCAAAAGTCAACCTTGGTCAAACATAGTCAACATTAATTTGAAAAGTGTACATTATAATAATAACATAAGTTATAATGTTTATTAAAGTTAAAAGTGTATAATTAAGTCATAACATAAGTTTAATTAAATAAAATGAATTATTAAAGTTAATATAAGTTGAAGTGATATAATTAATATATCATAAGTATTTAATTAATTAATTAAATATTAATCATAATATAAGTATTATTAATTAATAATAAATTTTTAAATCATATCATAAGTATTATTAATTAATAATGAATTATTAACCATATCATAAGTTTCTAATTATAATTATTAAATCATAAGTATTTAATAATTAAATCGTAATTAAATAATAATTAAGTCTTATAATAATTAAATAATTATTTAATCTTTATTATAAGTCTTATAATAATATTCTCATAAAATAAATTTAATACTTATCATAAGTATTTTCCAATAATAATAAAAGTATTATGAATCGTAAGTTAAATTAAAATGTTAATTAAATCATAACTAATGATTAAATGATATAATAAATATTTATATCATAAGTCTTAAATAATAATAATTACTTATTTTATCATAAGTAATTAATTAATAACGAAATTCATTATTTTTATCATAAGTTTTAGAATTAATCATAAGTTTTAATTCAAAAGTTCATCGGGTCGTATCTTGAGCCCCGGGTGTCGATTTCTGGCGAGCCTTATATGCATCTCCACCTATTCAAACCACCCGACACAATGGTGCACTTAAGAACACACCAAGAACAGTCCAAAAATCGTGGTAATCAGCCATGACACCACTTGGACCTTCAATTTACTCAAAACCGTGTTTTAGTCATACCGGGTGAACCGTGGCTCGGATTTAGGTGACCCGAACATGAAAGTTCGTCCCACGATCAGTCCTAACACACTAACACACCCTAAAGACTCCAAGGAAGGTCACAAATTCGGACCAAACCTGGTTTCATGTCAATCCACATTTCAATTTTAACAAAATACCAATTCGATCATAACAAGGGCTCCGGGAATCAAAACGACATGAATCCGGAGTCTAAAATTAATGTCTTGATGATAGGAACTCATATAAATAGTTTATTTTAACATTTATATCAGTCACAAACTCAGAATACACGAATTAGATGCTGTCCAGAATTTTACAAACCGAAAACATGTGATTTTGAGTACATCTATGCATACAAACACCATTACAATAATCCACAAACATCATACTACTAAATAATCATCAAAATACAGAAAATAAATGAAAAATTGAAAGTTCTAGGGTTAGGGTTTATACCCTAATCGAGAAACGATTAATGTTATCGCGTAGAGAACGGAACGAGGAACGCGTTTATGTAGATGATCTCTTGATCCAAGCTTGATTTTGGTTGATGATGATGATATGGTGATGAATGGCGACTGCCAAGGAGGGAGAAGGAGGAGAGAAAAATGCAAATTAGGTTTAGGGAATTATTTGTGGAATGATAAAATAAATTGTCAAAAAAGGAAATCAAGGGAATTACTCCCCCCTCCCATGAGGCTTCGGCCGAAATTCTTAGTGGGGTGGGCCCCACTTGGTCCATCTCACTTAAATGTAAATTCCTGATGGCCCGAAAGCCCGAACGAGTCCCGAAACGCGAAAACGCACTTACGCGATTAAAAATTCGGAAAGATAACAAACGCGCGACGAAAAATAAATATAAATACACTATATAATAATATGATCTTAAAATATCATATTTAAAATATTTAGGATTTAAATGTCCCAAAAACTCGACCGTTGGTTTGAAAACCAAAAAGATTCGCCGGATGGAAATCCGCGAGACGTAGAAACGTATAAATTTAAAATATGAATACAAATATTCACATAACACATAATAATTAATTAATATATATATATATATATATATATATATATATATATATATATATATATATATATATATATATATATATATATATATATATATATATATATATATATATATATATATATATATATATATATATATATATATTACAAAAATAATAATATAGGTAATAGAAATGACGTGGCACACTAATAGTTAACGGTCGTTAAATAATTAACCGAAAAAGATAACGGAAAAAGTAGGGTCGTGACATAGTCCCACTTTTAAAATCTAATATTTTGGGATGAGAATACATGCAGTTTTATAAATGTTTTACGAAATAGACACAAGTAAATGAAACTACATTATATGGGTGAATGATCGAAGCTGAATATGCCCCTTTTGCTTGGTAGCCTAAGAATTAGTAAACCAATCTACTAATTGACGCGAATCCTAAAGATAGATCTATTGGGCCTAACGAACCCCATCCAAAGTACCGGATGCTTTAGTACTTCGAATTCATTTTTATCATGTCCGAAGGATTTCTCGGAATGATAGGGGATATTCTTATATGCATCTTGTTAATGTCGGTTACCAGGTATTCACCATATGAATGATTTTTATCTCTATGTATGGGATGTATATTGAAATATGAAATCTTGTGGTCTATTATTATTATTTGATAATATATAGGTTAAACCTATAACTCACCAACATTTTTGTTGACGTTTTAAGCATGTTTATTCTCAGGTGATTATTAAGAGCTTCCGCTGTTGCATACTAAAATAAGGACAAAATTTGGAGTCCATGCTTGTATGATATTATGTAAAAACTGCATTCAAGAAAATTATTTTTGATGTAATATATTCTTATTGTAAACCATTATGTAATGGTCGTGTGTAAACGGTATATTTTAGATTATCATTATTTGATAATCTACGTAATGCTTTTTAAACCTTTATAGATAAAATAAAGGTTATGGTTGTTTTAAAAATGAATGCAGTCTTTGAAAAACGTCTCATATAGAGGTTAAAATCTCGCGACGAAATCAATTAATATGGAACGTTTATAATCAATATGAACGGGACATTTCAGTTGATATCCGAGTGTTGGCCTTAAAGAACCAGAAAATTGCGTTAGTGTGTCTTACCGAGTTTGTTAGGATGCATTAGTGAGTCTGGACTTCGACCGTGTTTTTCTTCAAAAACGATTGCTTAACATTTTTTTGTTGGAAACTATATATTATTAACATGTAAATATTATGTGATATATTAATCTCTTAACGTGTTTGATATTGTGTGATAGATGTCTGCCTCTAGTCCAAATCCCATTGATTCACCTAATAATAATGAAGAGTCGAATATATTTTAGGAAGATTCACAAATTCCCGAAGAGGAACCGGAAGAGGAGGAACCGGAAGAGGAGGAACCGAAAGAAGAGGAACCAGAAGAGGATGAATCGGAAGAGGAGGAACCAGAAGAAGAAGAGGTTCCGGAGGAAGAAATATTGATACCTATAGTAAATCGATTAAATAAAAGAAAATCCTCAACCAACGGACCAAAGTTAATAATGGTCAATGGTGTTTCCGCCGAGGAAGCAAAATATTGAGAAGATTACCAATTTTCTGATGAATCGGATCCCGATGAGGATTCCGATGATGTTATAGAAATTACCTCGACCCAATTTAATAAAGCGAAAGAAAATAATAAGGGAAAAGGTATAAAAATAGAGAAACCCGATTCCAACCCCGATGAACTTTATATGTATCGACAACATCTGTATTTCCTAAAATGTAACAATGACCCGGGAACCTCTAAACCACCAGGTTTTTCTAAACTATTATGGAAAACGACGGCTCGTATTAGAGGAACACCATATATTCCTAGAAAATTAGGAAAATGAACCAAGTCCGAAGAAGAAGAAACCAGTGATTCAGATTAGAAGGTTGTAATCATGTTGTGTATTATATGTATTGTAGTGTGCTTGTACTTTTATGTTCTATGTAAAAATTGCTTGTATTTTTTGTTAACTATCTTTTACGAATCTAATCCTTGTCTATTTCACAGTATAAAAACAAAATGGATGTTAAGGGTAGACAACCGAATATTTTAGAAGACCTACCAGAGGATATGATTGAGGAAATCTTGTCTAGAGTCGGTCAGAATTCATCAGCACATTTAGTTATGGCTAAATTAACTTGTCAAACATTTGAAAGACTTTCCAGAAATGCCTTAGTTTATAAAAGGCTTTCCTTTGATAGGTGGGGTATATCACATTGGGGAGACCGTAAGTTACGCCGTGTTTTCTTTAAAGCGTTAAATGCGGGGAACCCAAATGCAATTTTACGCTACGGGTTAAGAACCTATTTTGACTCAACATATCCCAACATAGGATTTCGTGAATTTGAAAGAGCTTCTAACATGCAACATAAAGAAGCATGTTATGCTTACAGGTTAGTGATGTTCGCTTCTTACCAAAGTGAGAAAAAGAACATTGGATTGCAACTTTTAAATAAAACCTTCCCACAAGTGACGGATTCAGTAGTTGGGGTGAGAAACAAGGTTTTTAGATTATTACGGGGCTGTTGGACATTACGAAACCCTCATCCTTTTGACGACATTACAAGATGCTGTCTAGCCAATGGTCATAACGGTTATTTTTCACAAGACCAAGGATGAGAAGTCGTCTTAGTAAAACCAGAATGCATGACTTGTTTCTGGACTTATGCATTACGTGTCTTTATTTCCTTTGTTGAACAACTTGCGTCTTAACTAGATTTATCTTCAAAACTGTCATGTATCAAAGTGTACTATATTTCATGTTATATGTAATATAGCGATGTTGTAAGTTTGAAGAATATTTATATGTGATATATTATTATAATCAGATTTTCATATGGAATTGTAGTAGTTGAATTGTATATTAGCTACTAAGTATGAACTTAACGGGTAGGTAGTACCAAATTTAAACTTATAAAACGCTAATATGAAGAAAAAGCTTTTATAAATGAGTTCATATTATGCTGCGAAATACTATTGACTACTCTTAATATTATGTATGATTAACTCGATTCAGTTGGCTATTTTGAAGGAAATGGCACCGACTACTCGACACACCATGAATATGAGCGAAGAGGAATTTCGTACCTTTCTTGCTGCAAACATAGTCGCAGTACAGGCTGCGCTACATACCAACAATAACTCTGAATCTAGCAATGCAGCTAACGGCGCAAGAAATCGTGTAGGATGCTCCTATAAATAATTCACTGCCTGCAAACCTTTGGAATTTGATGGAACTGAAGGACCAATTGGATTGAAACGTTGGACCAAGAAAGTCGAATCGGTGTTTGCCATAAGTAAGTGTACTGAAGAGGAAAAAGTTAAGTACGCAACGCATACCTTCACAGGTACTGCGTTAACGTGGTGGAACACCTATCTTGAATAGGTAGGACAAAATGCTGCTTACGCACTACCGTGGTCGGCATTCAAGCAATTGATGAACGAGCAGTACCGTCCTAGAAATGAAGTCAACAAACTCACGGAAGAACTTAGAGAGTTACGAACACAAGGGTTCGACGTTACCACATATGAACGACGATTCACAGAGTTGTGCCTATTGTGTCTGGGAGCATTCGAAGATGAAGAAGAGAAGATCGACGCATTTGTAAAAGGGTTACCAGTAAGGATTCAAGAAGATGTGAGTTCACACGAGCTCGCTTCTATACAGAAGGCAAGTCGAATGGCTCATAAACTCATAAATCGGATTGAGGGAAGAATTAAAGAGCAGGCGGCCAAAGAAGCCAACACGAAACAACTCAAGAGGAAGTGGGAGAAAAATGGTGACAAGAGTCACCAGTACAACAACAACAACAATTACAACCACAATCGCAACAACTATCCCAACAACCGCAACAACAATCGCAACAATACCCGCAATCCTAACAATAACTACAAAAAACATCCCAACAACAACAACAACTACAACAACCATTTCAACAATTATAACAATCCCAACAACAACCTCAATAACAACAACGGCAACAAAAACCAAAAACAGCCATGTCATAGGTGTGAAGAAAATCATCAGGGGTTTTGCACGACATTTTGCAACAGGTGTAAAAGAAATGGTCATAGCGTGACAAAGTGTGAGGTCTATGGACCAAATTTTAACAGAACTAAAGGAACAAATAATGTCGGAACAAGTAATGCCGAAGCGAATAGTGTCGGAGCAAGTAATACCAACGCTGTTTGTTATAAATGTGGAAAACCGGGCCACATTATTAGAAATTGCCCCGAATCAGGGGAATACTAATGGGCAGGGCCATGGAAGAGTTTTCAATATTAATGCAGCAGAAGCACAGGAAGACCCGGAGCTTGTTACGGGTACGTTTCTTATTGACGATAAATCTCCTTATGTTTTATTTGATTCAGGTGCGAATAAAAGCTATATGAGTAGAGAATTTTGTGCTAAATTAAGTTGCCCATTGACGCCTTTGGATAGTAAATTTTTACTCGAATTAGCAAACGGTAAATTAATTTCAGCAGATAATATATGTCAGGAAAGAGAAATTAAACTGGGGGATGAAACGTTTAAAATTGATTTAATACCAGTCGAGTTAGGGAGTTTTGATGTAATAATTAGCATGGACTGGTTGAAAAAGGTGAGAGCAGAGGTCGTTTGTTACAAAAATGCGATTCGCATTATACGTGAAAAAGGAAAACCTTTAATGGTGTACGGAGAAAAGAACAACGCGAAATTAAATCTTATTAGTAGTTTGAAGGCGCAAAAACTAATAAGAAAAGGTTGTTACGTCATTCTAGCACACATCGAGGAAGTTAAACCTGAAGAAAAGAACATCAGTGATGTTCCCGTCACAAAAGAATTTCCCTATGTATTTTCGAAAGAATTACCGGGATTACCCCCACATCGATCCGTTGAATTTCAAATAGACCTTGTACCAGGAGCTGCACCAATAGCTTGTGCTCCATACAGACTCGCACCCAGCGAAATGAAAGAATTACAAAGTCAGTTACAGGAACTTTTAGAGCGTGGTTTCATTCGACCAAGCAAATCACCATGGGGAGCTCCTGTTTTGTTTGTCAAGAAGAAAGATGGTACATTCAGGTTGTGTATCGACTACCGAGAGTTGAACAAACTTACCATCAAGAACCGCTACCCACTACCGAGAATCGACGACTTATTTCATCAACTACAAGGCTCGTCTATTTATTCGAAGATCGATTTACGTTCTGGATATCATCAAATGCGGGTGAAGGAGGATGATATTGCAAAGACTGATTTTAGGACGCGTTACGGTCATTACGAGTTTATGGTTATGCCGTTTGGATTGACTAACGCACCAGCTGTGTTCATGGACCTCATGAACCGAGTGTGTGGGTCATATCTTGAAAAGTTTGTCATTGTTTTCATCGATGACATACTTATTTACTCGATGAATGATCAAGATCACGAAGAACATTTGAGAAAAGTGCTAGAGTTGCTGAGAAAAGAAAAACTGTACGCTAAGTTTTCAAAGTGTGCATTTTGGTTGGAAGAAGTTCAATTCCTCGGTTACATAGTGAACAAAGAAGGTATTCAGGTGGATCCAGCAAAGATTGAAACCGTTGAAAAGTGAGAAACCCCGAAAACTCTGAAACACATACGCCAGTTTTTAGGACTAGCTGGTTACTACAGAAGGTTCATCCAAGACTTTTCCAGAATAGCAAAACCCTTGACTGTATTAACGCATAAAGGGAAGAAATTTGAATGGAATGATGAACAAGAGAAAGTGTTTCAATTGTTAAAGAAAAAGTTAACTACGGCACATATATTGTCATTACCTGAAGGGAATGATGATTTTGTGATATATTATGATGCCTCAAAGTAAGGTCTCGATTGTGTATTAATGCAATGAACAAAAGTAATTTCTTATGCTTCTAGACAATTGAAGATTCACGAACAGAATTATACGAAGCATGATTTGGAATTAGGCGCGGTTGTTTTTGCATTAAAGACTTGGAGACACTACTTATATGGGGTCAAAAGTATTATATATACCGACCACAAAAGTCTTCAACACATATTTAATCAGAAACAACTGAATATGAGGCAGCGTAGGTGGATTGAATTGTTGAATGATTACGACTTTGAGATTCGTTACCACCCGGGGAAGGCAAATGTGGTAGCCGACGCCTTGAGCAGAAAGGACAGAGAACCCATTCGAGTAAAAGCTATGAATATAATGATTCACACTAACCTTACTACTCAAATAAAGGAGGCGCAACAAGGAGTTTTAAAAGAGGGAAATTTAAAGGATGAAATACCCTAAGGATCGGAGAAGCATCTTAATATTCGGGAAGATGGAACCCGGTATAGGGCTGAAAGAATTTGGGTACCAAAATTTGGAGATATAAGAGAAATGGTACTTAGAGAAACTCATAAAACCAGATACTCAATACATCCTGGAATGGGGAAGATGTACAAGGATCTCAAGAAACATTTTTGGTGGCCAGGTATGAAAGCCGATGTTGCTAAATACGTAGGGGAATGTTTGACGTGTTCTGAGGTCAAAGCGGAGCATCAAAAACCATCAGGTCTACTTCAACAACCCGAAATCCTGGAATGGAAATGGGAAAACATTACCATGGATTTCATCACTAAATTGCCAAGGACTGCAAGTGGTTTTGATACTATTTGGGTAATAGTTGATCGTCTCACCAAATCAGCACACTTCCTGCCAATAAGAGAAGATGACAAGATGGAGAAGTTAGCACGACTGTATTTAAAGGAATTCGTCTCCAGACATGGAATACCAATCTCTATTATCTCTGATAGGGATGGCAGATTTATTTCAAGATTCTGGCACACATTACAGCAAGCATTAGGAACTCGTCTAGACATGAGTACTGCCTATCATCCACAAACTGATGGGCAGAGCGAAAGGACGATACAAACGCTTGAAGATATGCTACGAGCATGTGTTATTGATTTCGGAAATAGTTGGGATCGACATCTACCGTTAGCAGAATTTTCCTACAACAACAGATACCATTCAAGCATTGAGATGGTGCCGTTTGAATCACTTTATGGTAGAAAGTGTAGGTCTCCAATTTGTTGGAGTGAAGTGGGGGATAGACAGATTACGGGTCCGGAGATAATACAAGAAACTACCGAGAAGATCATCCAAATTCAACAACGGTTGAAAACCGCCCAAAGTCGACAAAAGAGCTACGCCGACATTAAAAGAAAAGATATAGAATTTAAAATTGGAGAGATGGTCATGCTTAAGGTTGCACCTTGTAAAGGCGTTGTTCGATTTGGTAAACGAGGGAAATTAAATCCAAGGTATATTGGACCATTCAAGATTATTGATCGTGTCGGACCAGTAGCTTACCGACTTGAGTTACCTCAACAACTCGCGGCTGTACATAACACTTTCCACGTCTCGAATTTGAAGAAATGTTTTGCTAAAGAAGATCTCACTATTCCGTTAGACAAAATCCAAATCAACGAAAAACTTCAATTCATCGAAGAACCCGTCGATATAATGGATCGTGAGGTTAAAAGACTTAAACAAAACAAGATACCAATTGTTAAGGTTCGATGGAATGCTAGTAGAGGACCCGAGTTCACCTGGGAATGAGAAGATCAGATGAAGAAGAAATACCCGCACTTATTTCCAGAAGATACGTCAACACCTCCAACTACTTAAAATTTCGGGACGAAATTTATTTAACGGGTAGGTACTGTAGTGACCCGAACTTTTCCATGTTCATATATATTAAATGAAATTGATATTTACATGATTAAGTGTTTCCAACATGTTAAGCAATCAAACTTGTTAAGACTTGATTAATTGAAATAGGTTTCATATAGACAATTGACCACCCAAGTTGACCGGTGATTCACGAACGTTAAAACTTGTAAAAAATATATGATGACATATATATGATTATATATATAGTTAACAGGATATTATGATAAGTAAGTATCTCATTAGGAATTTTAACAATGAGTTATACGCATAAAATTGTGTTTATTGAATTAAGAAACTCGAAACGATATATATAACGATTATCGTTATAACAACGTTTTACTAATTACATATGAATCATATTAAGATATTGTTACACTATGTTTAATCATGATAAATGATAAGTAAACATGTCATTATGTATACTAACAATGAACTACATATGTAAAAACAAGACTACTAACTTAAGGATTTCGAAACGAGACATATATGTAACGATTATCGTTGTAACGGCATTTAAATGTATATATATCATATTAAGATATATTAATATATCATAATATCATGATAATATAATAATTTAACATCTAATTAGATATAATAAACATTGGGTTAACAACATTTAACAAGATCGTTAACTTAAAGGTTTCAAATCAACATTTACATGTAACGACTAACGATGACTTAACGACTCAGTTAAAATGTATATACATGTAGTGTTTTAATATGTATTCATACAATTTTTAAAGACTTCAAGACACTTATCAAAATACTTCTACTTAACAAAAATTCTTACAATTACATCCTCGTTCAGTTTCATCAACAATTCTACTCGTATGCACCCGTATTCGTACTCGTACAATACACAGCTTTTAGATGTATGTACTATTGGTATATACACTCCAGTGATCAGCTATTAGCAGCCCATGTGAGTCACCTAACACATGTGGGAACCATCATTTGGCAACTAGCATGAAATATCTCATAAAATTACAAAAATATGAGTAATCATTCATGACTTATTTACATGAAAACAAAATTACACATCCTTTATATCTGATCCATATACCAACGACCAAAAACACCTAAAAACACTTTCATTCTTTAATTTTCTTCATCTAAGTGATCTCTCTCAAGTTCTATCTTCAAGTTCTAAGTGTTCTTCATAAATTCTATAAGTTCTAGTTTCATAAAATCAAGAATACTTCCAAGTTTGCTAGCTTACTTCCAATCTTGTAAATTGATCATCAAACTTCAAGAAATCTTTCTTATTTACAGTAATATATCTTTCTAATACAAGGTAATACTTATATTCAAACTTTGATTCAATTTCTATAACTATAACAATCTTATTTTGAGTGGAAATCTTACTTGAACTTGTTTTCGTGTCATGATTCTGCTTCAAGAACTTTCAAGCCATCCAAGGATCCTTTGAAGCTAGATCTATTTTTCTCATTTCTAGTAGGTTTATCCACAAAACCTGAGGTAGTAATGATGTTCATAACATCACTCGATTCATATATATAAAACTACCTTATTCGAAGTTTTAAACTTGAAATCACTAGAACATAGTTTAGTTAATTCTAAACTTGTTCGCAAACAAAAGTTAATCCTTCTAATTTGACTTTTAAAATCAACTAAACACGTGTTATATATCTATATGATATGATAACTTAATGATTTAAAACCGAAAAATACGAAAAACACCGTAAAACCGGATATACGCCATTGTAGTAACACCGCGGGCTGTTTTGGGTTAGTTAATTAGAAACTATGATAAATTTTGATTTAAAAGTTGTTCTTCTGGGAAAATAATTTTTCTTATAAACATGAAACTATATCCAAAAATCATGGTTAAACTCAAAGTGGAAGTATGTTTTCCAAAATGGTCATCTAGATGTCGTTCTTTCGACTGAAATGACTACCTTTACAAAAACGATTTGTAACCTGTAATTCCGACTATAAACTTATAATTTTTCTTTATAGATTCATAAACTTAAGTTCAATATGAAACCATAGTAATTGGATTCACTCAAAACGGATTTAAAACGAAGAAGTTATGGGTAAAACAAGATTGGTTATTTTTGCTTGTTGTAGCTACGTGAAAATTGGTAACAAATCTATATTAATCATATCCTACCTAACTTATATTGTATTATACATGTATTCTAATATATTATGTAATCTTGGGATAGGTAGACACGTATGCAAATGTTTTGACATATCATATCGACCCATCTATATATATTATTTGGAACAACCATAGACACTCTATATGTAGTAATGTTGGAGTTAGCTATACAGGGTTGAGGTTGATTCCAAAAATATATATAGTTTGAATTGTGATCTAGCCTGAGACGTGTATACACTGGGTCATGGATTGATTCAAGATAATATATATCGATTTATTTCTATACATCTAATTATGGACAACAAGTTGTAGGTTACTAACAAGGACAGCTGACTTAATAAACTTAAAACAGTAAAACATATTATAATTGTTGTAAATACATATTTGTTATAGGTTCGTGAATTGACCAGTGGCCAGGTATCACTTCCTGACGAAGTAAAAATCCGTGAAAGTGAGTTATAGTCCCACTTTTAAAATCTAATATTTTGGGATGAGAATACATGCAGTTTTATAAATGTTTTACGAAATAGACACAAGTAATTGAAACTACATTATATGGGTGAATGATTGAAGCCGAATATGCCCCTTTTGCTTGGTAGCCTAAGAATTAGTAAACCGATCTACTAATTGACGCGAATCCTAAAGATAGATCTATTGGGCCTAACGAACCCCATCCAAAGTACCAGATGCTTTAGTACTTCGAATTCATTTTTATCATGTCCAAAGGATTTCCTGGAATGATAGGGGATATTCTTATATGCATCTTGTTAATGTCGGTTACCAGGTGTTCACCATATGAATGATTTTTATCTCTATATATGGGATGTATATTGAAATATGAAATCTTGTGGTCTATTATTATGATTTGATAATATATAGGTTAAACCTATAACTCACCAACATTTTTGTTGACGTTTTAAGCATTTTTATTCTCAGGTGATTATTAAGAGCTTCCGCTGTTGCACACTAAAATGAGGACAAGATTTGGAGTCTATGCTTGTATGATATTATGTAAAAACTGCATTCAAGAAACTTATTTTTGATGTAATATATTCTTATGGTAAACCATTATGTAATGGTTGTGTGTAAACGGTATATTTTAGATTATCATTATTTGATAATCTACGTAATGTTTTTTAAACCTTTATAGATAAAATAAAGGTTATGGTTGTTTTAAAAATGAATGCAGTCTTTGAAAAATGTCTCATATAGAGGTCAAAACCTCGCGACGAAATCAATTAATATGGAACATTTATAATCAATATGAAAGGGACATTTCATAGCTCTACATGTAGCATGGTGTCACAAACAGTGCAAGTATGATGCATAAAAGTCGTCTAAGACACACGGCTATAGACTAGACTTCACTAATGCGTCCTACGGTTAGACACACTAATATATCCTAGTTCCCTATAGCCAAAGCTCTGATACCATATTTAACACCCCGTCAAAAATCCCATTGACGGAATGTTAACTCTGGTCCCAGTGCTTGGCTTGACTTCTATGTAACAGCAATATTCTACAGCGGAAGCAATTAATACCTGAGAATAAAACACGCAAAATGGATCAACAATAATGTTGAGTGAATCTACAGGTTTTAGGTAAATAATACAGTATGTTTAAGAAATAACATTTCGAAAACGTTTATTAGTGGGAGACCACCAAGGTTTAATATTAAAGTTTTTGGATAACACCGTTTCTCGTTTCAAAAGTGTGTTGTCACTACCATGTCAAGTTGCAATCATTTGTAGACAACACCCTGTCATGTTTTATCTCATTTGTTCGTAAACCGCAGTTTAAATAACGTTGTATAGTATCTGAAAAACAGTTATCAGAAAAATAGTTTAGTTTCCTTGACCACGAGATTTTACAAGTACAACACCAAGTCATAAAAACGTTTGCATAATATGAGCACCTGAATACTAGTAATGACCCGAGTATAGAAGCCAATATACCCGCCTTTACCTCCTAAAATGTTATACACTTGTTCGAGTGTATCTATTGTTCAAAATAAATGCTCCACAGTTTTTATAGCGGGTGAGGTTGTTAACCTAACGGATCCGTTCATCTAAATTGTGCTTACACCGATGGTATTAAAAGTATTCAAGCTATAGGCTTTGTGAACAAACTCAATATGCATATATATAGTACTCGTGTCAATAAAAAAGTATTTGATAAAGTAAGTATAACAGCGTATATTCTCATCCCTGAAAACATGTAAAAAAAGTGGGACTGTAGACTCACCTTTGAATATGCTTGGATGACAGACAAAACTTGTATGGTTTACAGCTGAATAATGCAACCTAAGTATACGTATTTAGGTTGGTCAATATATGTATCTTAAATAAGGGTGGTTTCATAGTATAAGTTGTCTTATTGCTTGGCTCGACGCGTTTCCAAGTAAAAGTCAACTATATCATGCAAGTCAAACAAAGTCAACCGAAGTCAAACCGAAAGTCAAACTTGGTCAAAATAGTCAACTAAAGTCAATATCAATAGGGTCATGTCAGATGTTGGTCAACATGTCAAACCTAAGTCAAACAATACGTTTCAGGTCATGAATGATCATTTTCACAATTTCAGTTTATCGTTGTGCACAAAGTTCATAAACACGTAGCATACTTAGCACAATATCTCATAGTACAAAATTTAAGTAAACATGGAAAACTCCAGATCATAAATATACTTAAAATCAATTCCAAAAAGTCTGGCCAGGGACTCATACGATAATTAAAAGTCAGGAATCAGAAGGGGTACATTTGGGGTTTGCCCAGTCAGTTTCTGACCGCGCACTGATTTCGTTTTGGCTATAACCGGAGTTAGGGACATGAAATTGATACAAGAACAGTGGCTATAGTTCAAGGATAAGTCAAAGTAACACATATCAAAAATCTAGCAAATTTTGTTTAGCCAATTTATACAGTTTATTAATGCAAGTTGAATGTTCAGTTTTTCAGCTCAAATCAGAATCCACATAAAGTACGGCTCTATTGTGCCCAATGCATAAGGTTCCAGAGATTGACATAAACTAACAATAAGTAAAATATCATGTTAAAAGTCATATTCCAGAAGCTTACATGCTCATTCAATAAACACAATCCACAGAGTATAAAACAGAGAGCAATTTACAGATTCGATTCTAGTTTAGCTAGTCACATACACACGCGATTATCCGAAGATCTAGATACAATTAGCCTATTATATATCTACATGAAAGGTGAATTATGTTTTGTGTACATTTCAAATATACAAAGCTTTAATCACAGAAGTTACCACATTTTATGATACAAGGTTATTTTCATGCAAGTGCTGTATAAAACTACTTTTACACTAATTCAAGCATATCTCGGGTTATACCTAAGAAAACGACATGATATCCAAGTCTAAATTGAGAGTTTTTAAATTTTCTTTCCATTGGTATAAGTTTGACATGCCAATACGTGGTCTATCAAATCCAGATTTCTGATCAATCACGAAAACACAACGTTAATTTCAATTAAGCATAACTTGAACATCCGGAAACGAAATCAAGCGAATCCAAAGCCTAAACTCAATAGTTTTTCGAAAGGAATCTGAATATAACATAATAATTAACATTTTAAAAACTTAAATTTTCTGATCATGCATAAAAAAATTCGTTTTGAAATCCTAACGCATCAAACAATCAATATAACGATTACAATTAACACGTACACGTATAGACTTGAGCAATTGACAACATAACTATGAAAATTTAATATAAAAAAAATCAGATTTTTATGATTAGGGTTCATGTAAATATATACCTTAGATCAAGAAAAGAATTATATCAACGCGTAGAGGAAATCGAGAATTGCAACATTTGTTCTTGAGGTTTGATCAAAAATAATAATTTTTGAGTGTGTGTGTGTGTGTGGATGGTGACGGCAGCAAGGAGAGGGAGAGGGAATGAAAGTCAACTAAAAAAATAAATGGGGAAGGGTTTCTAATAATGCTTGCGAAGTATAATTAGTTAGGGCCTAAAACTAAACACCACACTAGTAACAAATAAGCCCAAAACAAGAAAAATAAGGGGAGTGGGGGAGGGGTTGAAATGCCCCGTTCATATACAATATAAACAATTCACAATAGTTGATTACATCGTAAGGTAATTGATCTCTATATGATACATTTTACAAACATTGCATTCGTTTTTAAAAGACAAACTTTCTTTACATCGAAAGTTGACGGAAAGCATACAATTTCATAATACCTCCAACTATAATTGACTTAATAATAATCTTGATGAACTCGATGACTCGAATGCAACGTCTTTTGAAATATGTCATAAATGACTCTAAGTAATATCTCTAATATGAGAAAATGCACAGCAGAAGATTTCTTTCGTACCTGAGAATAAACATGCTTTCAAGTGTCAACCAAAAGGTTGGTGAGTTCATAGGTTTATCATAAAATAACAAAATTCATCATTTTGATAGACCACAAGATTTAAATCTTGCATGGTACAAATGGGTCCGAATCCTATACCCACCTGTAATGTACATGCGATATCTTTTAAATACAATACACCTTTCTCGTGTACGAAATCGTCTTTCATAAATCTTAGTAACCGTACACATATCTTGTGCACAAATATAACATACACATAACCTGTGTATAAAATCATTCTCTCGATACATAACATTCACTTTTCATTGCTTCCATAGCTTGTCTTGGTAACCGACCTTAACATATAATGCGCATAATAATATCCCCAAAACAGAACATCTCGTCTGTATAATAATCATATAAACTTCGAAGTACGAAACACCACGCCCACTAGCCCTTCCGTCTAGTGGGGGTGTTAAACCCGGTAGCTACCTTTAGGATTCGCGTCAATTAGGCGTGCACTAATTCTCAAAATTAGTGATGTTCCCTAATTCTTAGGTTACCAAGCAATAATAATCAGGGGAAAAATATTCATATCAATTGTGGTAATTATCACGTCCACATAATTCAATGGTGGTAATTATCACATCCACATAATTCATTCGAGGAATGTTTTACCTGTGTCTATCTCGTCAAACATTTATAAAAGCATTTTATGTATTCATAGTTCAAAATGTATTTCAAAAGCATTTAATAAAGCAGTTGTAAAAGTAGTGCATGTATTCTCAGTCCAAAAAATGTAAAGAGTAAAAGGGAATCAAATGAACTCACAATACTGTATTTTGTAGTAAAAATACATATGACGACATTGAACAACTGAACAATGTAGGGTTGGCCTTGGATTCACGAACCTATATCATTTGTGTATATATTAATACATATCCTTGTAATCGAACACATATATATAATTTTATTAGTTATATCCTCGCTATATTAATAATATATATTTTCACATATAAAAATATTAATTTGGTTATATTATATATATTAAATTTATTTATATGTATATATATATCTATCATTGGTTTGTTAAAACTTTACTTTTAGAATTACTAATGATAATATCTGAAATAATGCTAATGATAATACTAATATCAATGAAATGCTAATATTATTTATAATTCTGTTAATAATGTTATTAATGATAGTTTTTAATAATAAATCTCATGATAATAATAATATCAATAGTTTTTAATAATTTAATAATAAAGACTATGAATATAATACAGTTTGATATTAATACTTAATAATAATAATTGTAACAATCTTATTACTAAAGGTAAACTTAATAATGATTCTTTTATTAATAATAATGATAAAATTTCTAAAATGATACTAATACGAACATTAATAAAAATAATAGTAACTTTTATTGTTTTCATCATAATACTAATAATAGTAATAATACTAAATAATAATACTTGATAATAGTAATAATAATCATAACATTCATAATAATTAACAATAATCATACTAACAATCAATAATAATATTAATACATAATAATAACATTAATAATAATAATAATAATAATAATAATAATAATAATAATAATAATAATAATAATAATAATAATAATAATAATAATAATAATAATAATAATAATAATAATAAAAGAACATGAAACTACCTTTGATGAGGAATTTAAGAAAAAAAACTGCCCAATCCTAGAATCAAACACGAGACCTCTCATTAACCCTTCATCAGCCTAAACCAGCTACTCTAAACCATTTTTCTTTTTTATACTCAACTCATTAATATATACCTCGTATATGTAACTGTTCTTCTTCATCTCCTTCTTTAAAAATCCAATTTCATCAGCGACCATAATAATCATACTTGTGGTTTATTCAGCGAGTTAAGGTATTAAAATGAAAATAGATAAAGTCATTTTGGTAAACTGAATCAAAAGAAAAAAAATAATAACAAACAGCAATAGCTGTGTTCGTAAAAAAATAAATATGAACTAAATCATGATTTTTGAATTAGAGATCGTTTTAACAAAAACTTACTTCATGAAATAGGTTGCAAAACCCATTTAGAAACTATCTGTGTATCTAATTGAATCTAAAACATTGAAATAAAAACAAATTTCACGAAGAATAATTTATTTTGACTTTTGAAAATATATCTTTGACTTCGAAATTCGACTTATTTTGCGAATTAAGAACTGAAACTTTGCAGATAGGATCACGACATGATTTGGATCACTTCTGCATTTTTAGATTTTTACAATCGATTTGAATTGGAGATTTTGACTAAATTATCACGCGTACAGGGTATCCTTCTATTTTTAAAAGAAATTTCTGATTAATTTATATAGATAAATGTAAAAAAAAATTAATTGTGATTTATAATGATGGAAGAAAATTGAATAGCTGTCACTTGTATGAATTAATCAATTGTCTTATAGAGAAGAAAGGGTCGACAGCAAAATATTCTTCAAGGACATAAATAACATAAAAAAATAAAGCCTGCAGTAATTAGCTAATTGTTTTCAACCCTATCTGATATTGATTCCAATTTGTTCAACAATCTGAACATGCTGGACAACGATATGCAACAGATTTTGTAGTTATTAGAATAATAAATTAGTTATACTGATTCCTAATCTGTAATACTTATCTGTATACGTATAACAGTATGTATACTTGTATTTCTGTACGCATATATATATATATATATATATATATATATATATATATATATATATATATATATATATATATATATATATATATATATATATATATATATATATATATATATATATTTTATACAATTTCAGTAATTAATAATTGTATCTTTAATAATAATGCACTTAATGTTATAAATAATAATAATAATAATAATAATATAATAGTAATAATAATAATAATATTATCATTAGTAATGATAATAATAACCATAAAATTTATAATGATATTAATTATAATAATACTAATAACACTTATATAAATGAGACTCATATTTCTATTCTATTAGTAATTATAATACTAATAACAATAATAATTACATTCATAATAGTAAATAATAATGATACTAAAATAAAATAAAAATTATAGTAATAATATTATTAATGATTAATGATAATAATGATAATAAATTGTATTATTTTCTAATAATAATATTAATAATATTAATATAACATTTTACATGAATTAAACTTTGTTTCCATATATATATATAATATTCTTAATAAATTTTATAGTAATAATAACATTATTAATATAATATTTATGTTTTACTTGTAATTATATTTAATATAATAAAATTTATAAATTTTACCATTTTTACTAATTATAATATATTGAATCTTTAATATTTATTATTTATAATATATATAACATTTCTTAGGTATGGAATTTATATATATATAGTTACATATATATTTACACATAATTATTCGTGAATCGTCGGGAATAGTCAAAGGTCAAATGGTTTCATGTAAACTGTTCCAAAATTTTCGAGACTCAACATTATAGACTTTGCTTATCATGTCGGAACATATAAAGATTAAGTTTAAATTAGGTCTGAAATTTCAGGGTCATCACATTACCTACCCGTTAAAGAAATTTTGTCCCGAAATTTGATTGGGATAGTCATGGTGGACATTAACTATGTTTTCATGACTCATATGAGCTGGAATTTATAGCTTTATCATCAGTAAGTGATATGGATGAAACAAATCGTTTATATGAAGAGTACGAGTGAAATTATCACAAAATAGTGGAATTAGGAAAATAAGTTTCCTCATAACTTTTGACGTAGTCATGGTTGAATTCTGAAATTCAAGGGATTCAAAAGAAAATCTTGGGAATCTATAAGATCTGATTATTCAAGATTTAAGGAAATTAGAATCCTTTTTAATTAAATGCGATAATTTGTTTTGATTGCTCTGTCGGATATTCCACTATAAATCCAACCTCCTTATTTCCTTTATATTTTGGAGTTCCATACTTTAGTTTTCTCTTCCGGAATTTAAGTCAAGCAAATAATGGTCCTGGATTTGTAGGTATGAAGTTTCAAATGAACATGACTAATGTTCTAAGAGAGAGCTTGTAATAGCACGATCTTGATTGGTTAAATTACCAGATTTTAAGAGAAAAGATAGAACTATCAAGAAAATATGTTTTTGATATGTTTAGAGATTAGATAGAATGTAAGAGTCGTGTAATATGACACATGATGACGTTATGGTCTGTGAATCATCACGTTTCATTAGAAACTCAGCATGACTTACTGTAATATAATCACGTTGATCAAGTGTCATTATATTATACTAACTCATGCATCAATTTCCAACACCAGTTTAAAACATTCATATTTTAAATTCGAAGATTTACAGAATATAGAAACTAAAATAGTTTCCTTTTATGAAATAACACAGACAGTGCGGAGAGATGATTAATATCGGACGAGAATATTTATGAAGATATCTTCAGAAATATTTAGGGTATTAATAATGAAAGATACGATAATATCTTAGAATTTTAGAATCAAATTGTGATGAAGAAATTCATTCACGATGATTTAGAGCGATTAAGGAGCAAGGTATTCGTTAAAGATTTCATCAGAAATAGAATCATCTGAATTCTTTTTGTACAAGTTTAGTCCTTGTAATTTGTTCAGAGTCTCCTTCATGATTTGCTCAATTCATTTTTCAGTATCAGAATCTTTGAGCTTTTTCAACATTTCGAGTATTGATTCGTAGACTGGTTGCTTTTCAGAATTTCAGAATGAAAGATCATAATTCTAAGAGTTAAATGTTATATGTATACATATAATTGTTGATGTAGAAACGCTGCGAGATTCAAAATACTGATTGCTGATTCTCAGTAATTGGTATGGCAATTCTCGTTACCAGATGTGGATGAGAATATGATGAGACTTCAATAGATAAATATAGTGATTTATTGGAGGGATTTAATGCAAGGAGCAGCGAGGTTGCTGGTACGTCTGCTGGTAATATGGTGGTATATAAAAGGTTCTCCGGTAACAAAAAAAGAGCACACATATATATCAAGGTTATAATAAGGTAGTTTCGAATGAAAAATAGAAGTTGACTTGTTGGAGCTGTGACAAAATTGGCTAATTTGGAAAGAGATTGCAAAGTTATTTTCGGTAATAATAACGCTAAAGGAATTAGCACAGCTACGCGTTAAACGTTTACTCAGTTTTCGAGAATTTTCAGGTGCATAACTATATGCATCGATCTTTTCTTCCGTAGATGAAGTGCGGTTGGTTCATCCTCTCGATTGAGGTGTTTTCAAGAATTATGAAAGGTTTGAACGCAGATTGTAACCGTCAAAATACCAATGAGGTTTAAGGTGAAATCAAGTGGCAAACTTGAAGAATTGTTTAGTTTCATATGTTATAATCAATATTTTGATTCATTTTAATTGTCCAATGTTGGTAGTCCACAGTTAGCAGTCCACAGTCACTAACTCAATAATTCATATATAGTTTATAACATTCGAATTAATTAATACGTATCATGACACGTGTACATGTCTTAGACTCTATCACAACTCAAAGTATATATATATATATATATATATATATATATATATATATATATATATATATTATTGTAGAATCAACCTCAACCCTGTATAGCTAACTCCAGCATTGCTGCATATAGAGTGTCTATGGTTATTCCAAATAATATATATAGATGCATCGATATGATATGTCAAAACTTTGTATACGTGTCCCGATATTTAAAGTGCGTAAAATAAATAACAGAAATTAAATGACGATAAATAAAATTGCGAGAATTAAATTGCGATAAAATAAATTGCGATAATTAAATTGCGATAAATAAATTGCGATAAATAAGATGTAATCAGTTAGCTAGGGACAGTTAGCTAGGAACAGTTAGCGTGGATTCTTAACAAAATTTTTCTCATAGTTAATTTGTTTGTTTCTAACAAATTTTATTTTGTCCAATGTTTTCTTCATTATGCCACTTGTTGGATTCTGATAGGTAAAAATTCAAATATAAAATTGACTAAAAATGGTTATTCTGCGATGATCGGATACGTATATCGGTGGTTGTAAATAGGATAGTAAATGACTGTTGAATTATATTTGAAAGAATGTACAGTGTACTTATTAATGTGAAATCTAAATATTCCTCGAGTATTACCTACGCGTTAAAATATTTTCACCATTAACAGTTTGTACGGAAGAATTTTCAATTACAATCTTTATGAAAATATATATACATATATATTTTCTTCTGATGTAATTATGGATTTAATGAGTCAATGTGATATTAAACTCATTTGATTTTCGGTTTGAGCTAGAATAAATAATCTCTAAAACTTTTAGAAACCACATATTCTTCGCAGAATATTTCTTCAATGAAGTTATGAATTAATACTTCATCGTTCATTATTGTTGGTACTCCTTGGTTTCTATGGTGCGTATGATGTTGATGTTCGTGTGACAGATTGTGAAGTTGAGGTTTGCGATGCGGTTGTTGTTGGTGGTGGTAATGGTACTATTGGCGTTGATGATGGTGGTACTAGTTATGCTGCTGGTGCTGCTGCTGGTGTTTGTAACATTTGCACCATATTCTCCAAAGCCACCACCCGAGCGTTAAGCGCGTTGACTTCTTCTATTACACCGGGGTGATTGTCGGTTCGAATGAGTGGATAAATATGACCTAGAATTTGATATAGTATATAATCATAACGAGATACTCTGAAAATGAGAGAGAAAATGGTGTTTCGGACAGGTTCGTCGGTAAGTGCTTCAGGTTCTTCGCCAAGAGGGCAATGTGGTGGATGAAAAGGATCACCTTCTTCTTGTCTCCAATGATTGAGGAGGCCACGAACCCATCCCCAATTCATCCAGAATAGATGATGGCTAATCGGTTGATCCATTCCGGTTACACTGCTTTCGGAGCTCGAGTGAAAATCCATATCGAAATAGTTATCGGCATCTGACGAACTTGAGCTGGTTGCGGAATTCATCTTGCACGGTTAGGTAAAGGATTTTATGAAATAATTTTTGGATATCGGATGATATTCAAATTACATAGAATATCTATGTATGGTACAGAAGATCCCGTAGATTACGGAGGAAATTAAGGAAACGTATCAGAGAAAGTCTACAGTAGCAGATACGCTAAGATCTGAATTTTGTCTTTACACTATTCATGCAATTAATGCAATAAGAAGTGTCTAGACTAAGAATGATAAGCAGGTAATTTTCGACACTAAATGATAAGCAAAACTTTTTACATGCAAACACGGTCGAAGTCCAGACTCTCTAATGCATCCTAACAACTTATCAGTTAGACACACAAATGCAGACCTGATTAGCTAAGACCACCGCTCTGATACCAACTGAAATGCCCCGTTCATATACAATATAAACGATTCACAATAGTTGATTACATCGCGAGGTAATTGACCTCTATATGATACATTTTACAAACATTGCATTCGTTTTTAAAAGACAAACTTTCTTTACATCGAAAGTTGACGGCAAGCATACAATTTCATAATACCTCCAACTATAATTGACTTAATAATAATCTTGATGAACTCGACGACTCGAATGCAACGTCTTTTGAAATATGTCATAAATGACTCCAAGTAATATCTCGAATATGAGCAAATGTACAGTGGAAGATTTCTTTCATACCTGAGAATAAACATACTTTCAAGTGTCAACCAAAAGGTTGGTGAGTTCATAGGTTTATCATAAAACAATAATATTCATCATTTTGATACACCACAAGATTTAAATCCTGCATGGTACAAATGGGCCCTATACCCACCTGTAATGTACATGCGATATCTTTTAAATACAGTACACCTTTCTCGTGTTTGAAATCATCTTTCATAAATCTTAGTAACCGTACACATATCTTGTGCACAAAAATAACATACACATAACCTGTGTATAAAATCATTCTCTTGATACATAACATTCACTTTTCATTGCTTTCATAGCTTGGCTTGGTAACTGACCTTAACATATAATGCGCATAATAATATCCCCAAAACAGAACATCTCGTCTGTATAATAATCATATAAACTTAAAAGTACTAAACATCATGCCCACTAGCCCTTCCGTCTAGTGAACATTCTGGGTGGGGATGTTAAACCCGGTAGCTACCTTTAGGATTCACGTCAATTAGGCGTGCACTAATTCTCAAAATTAGTGATGTTCCCTAATTCTTAGGTTACAAAGAAATAATAATCAGGGAAAAAATATTCATATCAATTGTGGCAATTATCACGCCCACATAATTCAATGGTGGCAATTATCACATCCACATAATTCATTCGAGGAATGTTTTGCTTGTGTCTATCTCGTCAAACATTTATAAAAGCATTTCATTTATTCGCAGTTCAAAATGTATTTCAAAAGCATTTAATAAAGCAGTTGTAAAAGTAGCGCATGTATTCTCAGTCTCAAAAATGTAAAGAGTAAAAGGGAATCAAATGAACTCACAATACTGTATTTTGTAGTAAAAATACATATGACGACATTGAATAACTGAACAATGCACGGTTGGCCTTGGATTCACGAACCTATATCATTTGTGTATATATTAATACATATCCTTGTAATCAAACACATATATATAATTTTATTAGTTATATCCTCGTTATATTAATAATATATATTTTCACATATAAAAATATTAATTTTGTTATATTATATATATTAAATTTATTTGTATGTATATTTATATATCTATCATTGGTTTGTTAAAACTTTAGTTTTTGTATTACTAATGATAATATCTGAAATAGTGCTAATGATAATACTAATATCAATGAAATGCTAATATTATTTATAATTCTGTTAATAATGTTATTAATGATAGTTTTTAATAATAAATCTCATGATAATGATAATATCAGTAGTTTTTAATAATTTAATAATAAAGACTATGAATATAATACAGCTTAATATTAATACTTAATAATAATAATTGTAACAATCTTATTACTAAAGGTAAACTTAATAATGACTCTTTTATTAATAATAATGATAAAATTTCTAAAATGATACTAATACGAACATTAATAAAAATAATAGTAACTTTTATTGTTTTCATCATAATACTAATAAAAGTAATAATACTAAATAATAATACTTGATAATAGTAATAATAATCATAACATTCATAATAATTAACAATAATCATACTAACAATCAATAATAATATTAATACATAATAATAACATTAATATTAATAATAATAATAATAATAATAATAATAATAATAATAATAATAATAATCATAATAATAATAATAATAATAATAATAATAATAATAATAAAAATAATAATAATAATAAAAATAAAAGAACATGAAACTACCTTTGATGAGGTTTTTAAGGAAAAAAAACTGCCCAATCCTAGAATCGAACCCGAGACCTCTCATTAACCCTTCATCAGCCTAAACCAGCTACTCTAACCCGTTTTTTTATTTTGTACTCAACTCATTAATATATACCCCGTATATGTAACTGTTCTTCTTCATCTCCTTCTTTAAAAATCCAATTTCATCAGCGACCATAATAATCATAATTGTGATTTATTCAGCGAGTTAAGGTATTAAAATACAAACAGATAAAGTCATTTTGGTAAACTGAATCAAAAGAAAAAAAGTTAATAACAAACAGCAATAGCTGTGTTCGTAAAAAAAAAAATATGAACTAAATCATGATTTTTGAATTAGAGATCATTTTAACAAAAACTTACTTCATGAAATAGGTTACAAAACCCATTTAGAAACTATCTGTGTATCTAATTGAATCTGAAACATCAAAATAAAAACAAATTTCACAAAGAACAATTTATTTTGACTTTTGAAAATATATTTTTGACTTCGAAATTCGACTTTGATTTTACGAATTAAGAACTGAAACTTTGCAGATAGGATCACGACATGATTTGGATCCCTTCTGCATTTTTAGAATTTGACAATCGATTTAAATTGGAGCTTTTGACTAAATTATCACGTGTACAGGGTATCCTTCTGTTTTTAAAAGAAATTTCTGATTAATTTATACAGATAAATGTAAAAAAAATAATTGTGATTTATAATGATGGAAGAAAATCAAATAGCTGTCACTAGTATGAATTAATCGATTGTCTTATAGAGAAGAAAGGGTCAACAGCAAAATATTCTTCAAGGACATAAATAACATAAAAAAAATAAAGCCTGCAGTAATTAGCTAATTGTTTTCAACCCTATCTGATATTGATTCCAATTTGTTCGACAATCTGAACATGCTGGACAACGATATGCAGCAGATTTTGTAGTTATTAGAATAATTAAATTAGTTATACTGATTCCTAATCTGTAATACTTATCTGTATACGTATAACAGTATGTATACCTGTATTTCTGTACGTATATATTATATATTTTATACAATTTCAGTAACTAATAACTGTATCTTTAATAATAATGCACATAATGTTATAAATAATAATAATAATAATAATAATATAATAGTAATAATAATAATATTATTATTATTAGTAATGATAATAATAACCATAAAATTTATAATGATATTAATTATAATAATACTAATAACACTTATATAAATGAGACTCATATTTCTATTCTATTAGTAATTATAATACTAATAACAATAATAATTACATTCATAATAGTAAATAATAATGATACTAAAATAAAATAAAAATTATAGTAATAATATTATTAATGATTAATTATAATAATAACAATAAATTGTATTATTTTCTAATAATAATATTAATAATATTAATATAACATTTTATATGAATTAAACTTTGTTTCCATATATATATATATAATATTCTTAATAAAGTTTATAGTAATAATAACATTATTAATATAATATTTATGTTTTACTTGTAATTATATTTAATATAATAAAATTTATAAATTTTACTATTTTTACTAATTATAATATATTGGATCTTTAATATTTATTATTTACAATATATATAACATTTCTTATGTATGGAATTTATATATATATAGATACATATATATTTACACATAATTGTTCGTGAATCGCCGGGAATAGTCAAAGGTCAAATGGTTTCATGTAAACTATTCAAAAATTTTCGAGACTCGACATTATAGACTTTGCTTATCGTGTCGGAACATATAAAGATTAACTTTAAATTTGGTCGAAAATTTCCAGGTCGTCACAGGGGTCGGCCGATTGGCCCAATGGGATTACTCTCGGGCTCGTGTTTTGCAATTCCGTGTAATCGTGGTCCGTTTCAAGTGTCGTTTAGTCGTACTGAGGGCCCGGAATGCTAAACCAATCGTTAAACGCAACCAAACGTTAATTTATTAAAAATCCAATAAATTAATTATTTTTAAAAAGTTAATAATTAATAAAATTAATTATAAAAATAAACCCGAGTGTTTCGTTGCTCAAAAATCCGTCATCAAAACTGCATCGTTTTTATCGTATTTCATTATCCGAAATATTTATTTGAATTAATATCAATCCATATTAATTATTGTAACCCTCCAAAGTCAAATAATCACCGTTAAATAAACTAACGGAACTTTAACGGAAAGGTAACGGAAGTAACGGAAAAAGTAGGGTTGTTACAGAAACAGAAGCAGGAGCAGCAATCGAAATAGAAGTAGAAAATGTAGTTGTAGATGGGTTTTGAGTTTCACGAACAAGATAGAATAAGAAGAGAGAGAGAGAGAGAAAGAATAAGGTGGTTCTTGGTGGTGATGTTAGGAAGTGATGGCATGTGTGGAGCTCGACAAGAGCAAGAAAGAAGCAGAAAACTTTATGTGGTGATTCCCGGTCAAAACAGAAATGGGGACATAATCCTTGCAGGTGTAGTAGTTTATTCATGAGTTTGGTTGTAACAATAATGATGAATGTGGTGTTGATCACTGAATAGTAACAACAACGATGAGTTGATGATGGTGGTAGGAGGCAGCGGTTTAAGATTGATGATGGTTGCCGGTGAATTGGTGAAAGGGGATAGTGAAGATGGTGGGTTGTTAAAATGTGTAAGTGTGTGTCTTATAATATGTAAGTATATGTTTATTTACATAATGATAAAGCAGAAAGATAAACAGTATACTTACTCTAATAATTTTTCCAATCACGGATGCAAAATTAAATGATCAAGTTGTCTGTAAGCTATGTATGCATATATAATATATACATATATTAAGTTTGTGAAGATACAAAAGTAGACACAGTAATAATTTAAAATTGATCCTTTAATTAGAACGTGTGGAATACAATAATTAACTCTGCCTACAGTTTACACGGACTGTGTATCATGCACTATTTGAAACCAGTGGCGAATAAAAGTCTTCGGAAAAATCCCAAATTTTTACATTAACTATATTTATTTATTTTGGTCATTATGGTATGAAATTTCGTCATTAACTATTAAATAAAAATTACATTAATTATTCACTCCCAAACCCAAGTAAAATATAGAAAGTTTTAAAATTCAACAAATAGTTCCTAAATACATTTTTAATAAGTCTATAATTTGTAAAACTCATTTTCGAATCACAGTTTATTTTAAAATAATATAAGTTTGATTTTAACTTACTTAATATCAATCGAATGACAATTGAGTGTTACTGACATTCACTAAATAGATTCGAAATTCAAAATATATATTTAATATACTTTATTTATATATATAGATATGTTTTAAATAATAATTATCATAATATCATATTCTTATTTTATTAATGTTTAATAACAACAACATATGATACTTCAAATTATATTTCGAATTATTATTTATATATACATACACACATATCTATTTACAATTAATTGTTCGTGAATCGTCGAGAGCAGTCGAAAGTCAATTGAATATATGAACATCGTTTCAAAATTTCTAGACTCAACATTACATACTTTGCTTATCATTTTGAAATCATGTAAAGATTAAGTTTAAATTTAGTCAGAAATTCCCGGGTCGTCACAAAACTCACATAGGATCACAATTTACTGACACTCCTTAGTATGCCGACATGGCCAACTACCTAGTTGTCGGAGTAGTACAAAAAGGAATGAGTACCTCCCAAAGAAGGAAATTCTTCAGGGATGCCAAGTACTACTACTGGGAAGATCCTTACCTGTTTAGAATTTGCCCTGATCAGATAATCAGGAGGTGCGTAGATGAAAAGAAAGTAGCAGGGATTCTTCACCAATGTCACCATGGACCAACTGGAGGTCATCATGGAGCAAATTTCACCGCGAGAAAAGTCTACGAATCAGGATTCTATTGGCCGTCTATATTCCGGGATGCGTAAGAGCTTGTAAAGCATTGCGACGCATGCCAAAGGCAAGGTATTATCTCTATGAAGAATGAGATGCCTCGGACTAATATCCAAGCTTGTGAGATCTTCGATATATGGGGATTAGACTTCATGGGCCCATTCCCAAAGTCTAACGGAAAAGAATATGTCCTCATAGCAGTAGATTACATCTCCAGATGGGTCGAAGACCAAGCATTTCCAACTAATGATGCCAAAGTCGTCACCAACTTCCTGAAGAGACTCTTCTGCAGAGTTGGAGCTCCCCGTGCTATAATAAGTTATAGAGGCACACACTTCTGTAATACTCAATTTATGAAGGTGATGCAACAATACGGAGTTACCCACAAAATCTCCACTGCCTATTATCCGCAGACCAACGGACAAGCAGAGGTCACGAACAGAGCACTCAAAAGAATCTTAGAATGAACTATCGGCCATCATGGAAATAAATGGGCCAAAAAACTAGATGATGCTATGTGGGCATTCCGGACTGCTTACAAGAATCCTTTAGGAACTACACCCTACCGCATGATCTATGGAAAAGCTTGTCACCTTCCGCTGCAACTTGAATATAAAGCTCTCTGGGCGCTGAAGACCTGCAACCTCGATCCCTCAGTTACCGGAAAACATCAGAAAATGCAAATGAACGAGCTCGCCGAATTGAGAGACCAAGCATATGAAATGTCATACATCTACAAGGAATGAACAAAGCTTACGCATGACGCAAAATTGATTCCTACAAAGTACGCCCCTGGAGATAAAGTTCTTCTCTTCAATTCTCGGTTCAAGAAGTTCGCAGGAAAATTTAGATCAAGATGGAGTGGCCCATACAAAGTTGTACATGCTTTTCCACACGGAGCCGTGGAATTGGAAGGACCTACTGGTAACTTCAAGGTCAACGATCACCAGTTGAAAGCTTTAGCTAGAAGACCACGATAAGGAGGAGCACATCTTCTCCTTTGATCCATTCTGAAGATCTGACAAGGAAAAGTCGAGCTGTAACGACTTGATAAACAAAGCGCACTTGGGAGGCACCCCTTGTTTATCCTTTTACTCTTATTTATTTTTATTGAAATTATTTTCAGTCTTAAGATATTATCTCTGTGTACTAACAACTAACCTCCATACTTGCGCTTAGTACTTACAAGTTTGTTGAATGTGTTTAGGAAAAAATGTCAAGTTCAGGAGTTTCAGTTTACATCCCAGTTCACTGGAGGAGGACTCCTAGAGTTTACTCATTCAGAAGCAGTGCTGATCAGAACAGGCCATCAACAGGGCAATTAGGCGCAAGGCGATTGATATCGGAGAGCGTTGAGGAGGGTATTGGCACAGCACTGCCAGCTCCTCTCGTTCGATGAACTAGATGTTTAGCCAGGAGACCAGCCGAGCACATACAGTTGCCACAGACACATGAGCCACATACAATGATACATTACGGAATTTGAGATCACTAGGAGCATACCTGACAAGGAGCCTTTCCCGAGCATATCCCACCTAGAGTTGCCGTCAGACTTATGTCTGGATTCACTACTAGGCCCTGAGTTGGATATAGGGCAACCTCTCGTGTGACGACCCAGAAATTTCTGACCAAATTTAAACTTTAATCTTTATATGATTTCGACACGATAAACAAAGTCTGTTATGTTAAGTCTCAAAAAGTTTGAACTGTTGTCATACATTCAATTAACCTTTAGCCATTCCCGATGATTCACGAACAACTATTTAAATATGTAAATATATATGAAATCTATACATATGTAATATTGTAATAAATATATAAATATATATATATATATATATATATATATATATATATATATATATATATATATATATATATATATATGTAATTAATAAATAATAAGGATTCAATAAAATTATATAGTAAAAGATATTATATTAAATAGTAAATTTAATTACAAGCTGAATACAATTATTATATTTATACTATTATCATTATTAGTGTTATTATTAAGTAACATTATCAATAATATTATTAAATAGATTGTTATTATTATTATTATTGTATATATATATATATATATATATATATATATATATATATATTGTAAGGTATAGATATTAATACTAAATATATGTTATTATAGATATAACTATTAATTATTACATAACTAATAAATTGTAATATTAAATGTGACTACAAGTTAAAACATAAATATTATATTAATAATGTATTATTACTTTCATCAAAATAAATAGTAATATTAAAATCTATTAAGAAGATTATATGTATGGAAGTAAAATACATGTAAGTTGTTATGTTAATATTATTATTCTTATTATTAGTAAATAATACAATTTATAATTATCAGTATCATTAATAACATTATTATCATTATTTTTATTCTTTTTAGTATCATTATTATTTACTAATATGAATGTAATTATTATTACTATTATATTATTTATCATTATTAGTTATATGATTATTATTATTATGACCATTATCATAATTACTATTATTATTAATATATGATTATAAATTCTTATTATTATTATAATTATATTACTATAAAATTAATTATGATATAAACAAAAATATGAAGATATTATAAATATTTATATAAATAAATATTGTTATATAAAATAGGATAATACAGATTTAACTACAAATATATCATCTGATATAATTAATTATGCAATCTATTATTATCCGTATATATGTTTATTATTTATTAAGAATTAATTATATAAATTATAAAACAATGGATTTGGTAAATCAGGATTGTTATAAGTCGTTATCTATCTGTAGGTGATTGATTAAAATCGTACAAATCAATTTCAACAATGTCAAAATCAGTTAGTAATCCTTTTCATCTTTTAATTTTTTTATTACTCTCTGTACCCGAGTTAGCTAGCTGTCGACTTCAATTTGACTGTATATGAATTCAATCCAGTGTTAATTGATATAAAACGGCACACATTGTGATTCACAAATTACAGAAATCATGAACAATTTTTTTTAATTCAAATAAAACAGAAAAAAAGAAAAGGAAGAACACAGGAAGATGCCCTGTTCGTGTTCTTGATTCAGAAAAACTCCAATTCGATGTTTATTTCAAAATCCATAAATGTAGGTTTATTAGTAATCCTTTAAGCAAACTTTCTACAAAATTATAGGTTTCAATTCATTGTATTGATTAAGAATTTTGAAGTCAAAAGTTTAAGAACGAAAAGTCAAAACTGTGTTCTTCAATTAAATTGAAGTTCTATGGATCGTTTCTGTTAAAATTAGGAATGGAGAAAGCTTTTAGGAACGATTTGGAAAATATTTTGTGAAGGAATGGAAGTCTCAAACCATTCCAATTTCAAAATTGACGTTTATGTTCTTCATAGTATACAGCGACTTCTACAATCATTTTTATTTTTATTTTTATTATTATTTTTTTATTTTCTGTCATATTAAATCTATTCGAAAACTTGTTAGTTATTTCTATTTTGATTTTAAAAAATAGATTAAAATTGTAACTCAATTTTATAAGTATGGAATTTAAATTGGATCTTTTGAACTTTTGAAGAAGAAGGAAATAAGAACACAAAAAGGATGGGTTTAAATAAATATGGATTGAGTTTATATCAAAAAAACATCACAGATTGAATGGTTTAAGGGTGTTTGGGTTTAGCTAGAGGTCACAGGTTCGAGCCCGGTAGTGGCATATTCTTTTTTAAAGTGTGTCTTCAAAGGTTGTACTTTTACACTTAACATTTCTATTATTATTATTATTATTATTATTATTATTATTATTATTATTATTATTATTATTATTATTATTATTATTATTATTATTATTATTATTATTATTATTATTATTATTATTATTATTATTATTATATTATTATTATTATTATTATTATTATTATTATTATTATTATTATTAATTGTTATTATTATTGTTATTATTATTATTATTATTAATTGTTTTTATTATTGTTATATTACTAATTATGGACATTTTGTTAGTTATTATTATGATTGATATCATTAACTTCATTAATGTAAAATACAATATTATCATTATTATTATTAGTATTATCATTTAGAAACACTAGTAGTATTATCATTTCTAATATTATTAATATTAATATTATTATTATTGTATTATTGCTAGTAATATTATCATGATTAAAAATTAGTTTTTTTAAAAGAAATTATCATCATTAGTCTATAAATTAAACGCGAAGGTTATGAATATTAAAACTATGAATATGCAGGTTTTAATAATATTGATAAGATAATAAATATAGAAATCTTGGATATTAATATTATTATGAAAATTGATACAAATTATTATTATTTTCATTTATATTAATATTAGTACCATTCCTATAATTATTAGTAGTAACATAAGTATTACTATTAATATTATCATTGATAGAATTATTATCGTTATTAGTATTGTTATTATTAAAAATTATTACTACTATTGTCATTTTTACTAAAAATTATTCACTGGTTATCATTAAAATTAATCTTAGTACTAAGTACCATTATTATTAATAGCTAGTATTAGAATTATCATTTAACATTAATATTGGTAATATTAGTAATATGATTAGTAAAATTTCTATTAACAAGCATCATGTTTATTAAAAGTACCATTATTGTTAAAAATATTATCTTTATGAAAACTATCATTTTATCCTATCAGTATTATCAAAATTGCCATCTTTATTAAAGTTATTATTATTATTATCATTATCATTATTATTAGTATTATAACTATTAATATCCTTATTCTAGTACTACTATCATAAATATTTTTTTTAAACAAAAGAAAATTTTATAAGAATATATTTATTACCTAAGTATACTAATATTACAAAATATTACGTTTTAACTAATATAAAGTCATCTATAGTAATATAACTCTAATTAAATTATATATCAAATGAACATTATAATAAATGATAAGTATTAATAAAATTGTATTTATATATATATATATATATATATATATATATATATATATATATATATATATATATATATATATATATATATATATATATATATAAATAAATACAAATCTTAAAACAAAAATAAAGATATATAAATCCGATTAATCATAAAATACCAAGTATTAAAATATTCTTTCTAGAGAACATTAGGGACAATGTTCTTCTAAGTGTGGGGTAATGGGTAGAAGTTTTAAAGGTCAAAGTTTTAAAAGTCGAGTAATCATAAAACGCCAAGTTTTGAAAAATTCTTTTGTCCAAAAGTAATTAAGCAATGGATATTGGGTAATTTTGAAAAATTCTTACCTTGTTTTTGCCCAAAAGATCTAATAAAATTTCTAGAAATCGGTTTTCGGAACACTTATTAGAACGAAACGATTAAGCTGAAACTTATGTTTTGTGTTAAAAGATTTCTTTTAAGAAAATATGTAAAATGGCTACGCATGATCAAGCACGACCCCTACTCCCAAAAAGGTAAGGAATCTTGGAACCAAAGCATCTGTATGACCCATCAAATCTACAGTACTTTGTTATTTCAATTGATGAGCGTGCCGGTGTACGGTTCATGTGACAACCCGAAAATTTCCAACCAAATTTAAACTTTAATCTTTATATGTTTCCGACACGATAAGCAATATTTTTTAAGTTAAATTTCAAGAATTTTAAACTATGTTAATACATTCATTCAACCTTGACCAAGTTCCAACGATTCACGAACCATTAAACGAATATGATTATATATGTATATGTGTATATATATTATAACTTGAAACGTAAACAAAATATTAGATTAAATACGTTATATGATTGTATCTGTTTCAAAAAATTTATCAATGGAATTAGAAGATAAGATCAAATGATTGAATTATCAGATATATTGAATTATGATTACAAGTCTCTGTTGAAAGGCCCACGTTGATTTGAGAAATCTTTCCATGTTAACAATATTCAAAAAATGGTAAAGTGATTTATAAATAAGAACAAATTGTCAATCATTGAGAACTAGACAAAGGATAGTGGAAGATTGAATCTCATAAAGACTCGATTGATCTATTTAGTTTCAAACGTACAAAAACCTATTCAGTTTAAAAAGAACTTTATTATTAAAACGTATATAACTTTTATAAATATCTAGAACCACTTTTGACAACTCATTACTTAACTAGTATGATAAAGATAACGATATTTATATTTTATTTTATTAAATATATATAACGATTTAAATTAATATTATATATATTTATACGCGTATTATACGTACATAGTTTTATACTTTTACTATACTTAAACTTTACCTTTACTTTATTTTTACTTTACTTTAACTTTAGTAATTCACTTTAATAATTCATACTTTAATAATTCACTTTAATAATTCATACTTTAATAATTCACTTTAATAATTCATACTTTAATAATTCACTTTAATAATTCAAAAATCTATTATAAATAGAATTCAATAGGTTTCATTATTTCATAGAAACTTGAAAATATTTTTCTCTAAACTCTCTCAATCGATTTACGTATATATATTTACTCCGTATTATTTCAAGATATTATTAGTATACATAAAATATTACGACGGAGTGCTGTCCGAGTGATTTTGAAATTGTTTTTTGAGTAGGATAGGATTAAGGAAATTATGGGTTATAGCTATGGAGGTGATTAAGTATGGTTCATGGTGAAATGTCCCGTTCTTACTGATTAAAAACGTTCCATATTAATTGATTTCGTTGCGAGGTTTTGACCTCTATATGAGACGTTTTTCAAAGACTGCATTCATTTTTAAAACAAACCATAACCTTTATTTCATAGATAAAAGTTTTAAAAAGCTTTACGTAGATTATCAAATAATGATAATCTAAAATATCATGTTTACACACGACCATTACATAATGGTTTACAATACAAATATGTTACAACAAAATAAGTTTCTTGAATGCAGTTTTTACACAATATCATACAAGCATGGACTCCAAATCTCGTCCTTATTTAAGTATGCAACAGCGGAAGCTCTTAATAATCACCTGAAAATAAACATGCTTAAAACGTCAACAAAAATGTTGGTGAGTTATAGGTTTAACCTATATATATCAAATCATAATAATAGACCACAAGATTTCATATTTCAATACACATCCCATACATAGAGATAAAAATCATTCATATGGTGAACACCTGGTAACCGACATTAACAAGAAGCATATATAAGAATATCCCCATCATTCCGGGACACCCTTCGGATATGATATAAATTTCGAAGTACTAAAGCATCCGGTACTTTGGATGGGGTTTGTTAGGCCCAATAGATCTATCTTTAGGATTCGCGTCAATTAGGGTGTCTGTTCCCTAATTCTTAGATTACCAGACTTAATAAAAAGGGGCATATTCGATTTCGATAATTCAACCATAGAATGTAGTTTCACGTACTTGTGTCTATTTTGTAAATCATTTATAAAACCTGCAGGTATTCTCATCCCAAAAATATTAGATTTTAAAAAGTGGGACTATAACTCACTTTCACAGATTTTTACTTCGTCGGGAAGTAAGACTTGGCCACTGGTTGATTCACGAACCTATAACAATATATACATATATATCAAAGTATGTTCAAAATATATTTACAACACTTTTAATATATTTTGATTTTTTAAGTTAATTAAGTTAGCTGTCCTCGTTAGTAACCTACAACTAGTTGTCCACAGTTAGATGTACAGAAATAAATCGATAAATATTATCTTGAATTAATCCACGACCCAGTGTATACGTATCTCAGTATTGATCACAACTCAAACTATATATATTTTGGAATCAACCTCAACCCTGTATAGCTAACTCCAACATTCACATATAGAGTGTCTATGGTTGTTCCGAAATATATATAGATGTGTCGACATGATAGGTCGAAACATTGTATACGTGTCTATGGTATCTCAAGATTACATAATATACAATACAAGTTGATTAAGTTATGGTTGGAATAGATTTGTTATCAATTTTCACGTAGCTAAAATGAGAAAAATTATCCAATCTTGTTTTACCCATAACTTCTTCATTTTAAATCCGTTTTGAGTGAATCAAATTGCTATGGTTTCATATTGAACTCTATTTTATGAATCTAAACAAAAAATTATTGGTTTATAGTCGGAAAAATAAGTTACAAGTCGTTTTTGTAAAGGTAGTCATTTCAGTCGAAAGAACGACGTCTAGATGACCATTTTAGAAAACATACTTCCACTTTGAGTTTAACCATAATTTTTGGATATAGTTTCATGTTCATAATAAAAATCATTTTCTCAGAATAACAACTTTTAAATCAAAGTTTATCATAGTTTTTAATTAACTAACCCAAAACAGCCCACGGTGTTACTACGACGGCGTAAATCCGGTTTTACGGTGTTTTTCGTGTTTCCAGGTTTTAAATCATTAAGTTAGCATATCATATAGATATAGAAAATGTGTGTAGTTAATTTTAAAAGTCAAGTTAGAAGGATTAACTTTTGTTTGCGAATAAGTTTAGAATTAACTAAACTATGTTCTAGTGATTACGAGTTTAAACCTTCGAATAAGATAGTTTTATATATATGAATCGAATGATGTTATGAACATCATTACTACCTCAAGTTTAGTAGGTAAACCTACTGGAAGTTACAATAAATGATCTAGCTTCAAAGGATCTTGGATGGCTTGAAAGTTCTTGAAGTAGGATCATGACACAAAAACAAGTTCAAGTAAGATTTTTACTCGAATTAAGATAGTTTATAGTTATAGAAATTGAATCAAAGTTTGAATATGAATATTACCTTGAATAAGAAAGATAACCTACTGTATATAACAAAGGTTTCTTGATCTTAGATGATTACTTGGAATGGATTAGAAAGCTTGGAAGTAAATTAGTAAACTTGAAGGGATTTTTGAAGTGTTCTTGAAGTGTTCTTCCTATGATGATTATAGCTTGATTCTTGAAGTGATTTTTGATGAAGATGATGATTAACTACTGGAAAAATACGTTCATAATAGTGTGTGTGTGTTGAGAGAGAATTAGAAAGAGAATTGGAAGTGAAATGGAGTGAATGATGAGTGGTAATTGGTGAGTGGTGAGTGGGGTTAAAAGGAGTTCTAGTTAGTTGACTAGCTCATGGTAGAAGTTAAAATTGATTAGTCATACATGACATAATCAAGAGTGGAATCTCATGCTAGTTCCTATTGGTATATACTCATAGTAAGTACGTTTTGAAGCTGTGTATAATACGGGTAAGAATACGACTAGAATTCTTGATGAAAGAAAAGAATGGAAAAGTAACTGTAAGCATTTTTGTTAAGTATGAGTGTTTTGATATATGTCTTGAAGTCTTCCAAAAGTATTTTAATACATCTAAATACACTACATGTATATACATTTTAACTGAGTCGTTAAGTCATCGTTAGTCGTTACATGTAAGTGTTGTTTTGAAACCTTTAAGTTAACGATCTCAATTAATGTTGTTAACCCATTGTTTATTATATCTAATGAGATGTTAAATTATTATATTATCATGATATTATGATATATTAATATATCTTAATATGATATATATACATTTAAATGTCGTTACAACGATAATCGTTACATATATGTCTCGTTTCGAAATCCTTAAGTTAGTAGTCTTGTTTATATGTATATAACTCATTGTTAATATACTTATGGAGATACTTACTTATCATAATCTCATGTTAACCATATGTATATCCATATATATATCGTCATGTCGTTTTTACAAGTTTTAACGTTCGTGAATCGCCGGTCAACTTGGGTGGTCAATTGTCTATATGAAACATATTTCAATTAATCAAGTCTTAAAAAGTTTGATTGCTTAACATGTTGGAAACATTTAATTATGTAAATATCAATCTCAATTAATATATATAAACATGGAAAAGTTCGGGTCACTACAGTACCTACCCGTTAAATAAATTTCGTCCCGAAATTTTAAGCTGTTGAAGGTGTTGACGAATCTTCTGGAAATAGATGCGGGTATTTCTTCTTCATCTGATCTTCACGCTCCCAGGTGAACTCGGGTCCTCTACGAGCATTCCATCTAACCTTAACAATTGGTATCTTTTTTTGCTTAAGTCTTTTAACCTCACGATCCATTATTTCGACGGGTTCTTCGATGAATTGGAGTTTTTCGTTGATTTGGATTTCATCTAACGGAATAGTGAGATCTTCTTTAGCAAAACATTTCTTCAAATTCAAGACGTGGAAAGTGTTATGTACAGCTGCGAGTTGTTGAGGTAACTCAAGTCGGTAAGCTACTGGTCCGACACGATCAATAATCTTGAATGGTCCAATATACCTTGGATTTAATTTCCCTCGTTTACCAAATCGAACAACGCCTTTCCAAGGTGCAACTTTAAGCATGACCATCTCTCCAATTTCAAATTCTATATCTTTTCTTTTAATGCCAGCGTAGCTCTTTTGTCGACTTTGGGCGGTTTTCAACCGTTGTTGAATTTGGATGATCTTCTCGGTAGTTTCTTGTATAATCTCCGGACCCGTAATCTGTCTATCCCCCACTTCACTCCAACAAATCGGAGACCTGCACTTTCTACCATAAAGTGCTTCAAACAGCGCCATCTCAATGCTTGAATGGTAGCTGTTGTTGTAGGAAAATTCTGCTAATGGTAGATGTCGATCCCAACTGTTTCCGAAATCAATAACACATGCTCGTAGCATGTCTTCAAGCATTTGTATCGTCCTTTCGCTCTGCCCATCAGTTTGTGGATGATAGGCAGTACTCATGTCTAGACGAGTTCCTAATGCTTGCTGTAATGTCTGCCAGAATCTTGAAATAAATCTGCCATCCCTATCAGAGATAATAGAGATTGGTATTCCATGTCTGGAGACGACTTCCTTCAAATACAGTCGTGCTAACTTCTCCATCTTGTCATCTTCTCTTATTGGCAGAAAGTGTGCTGATTTGGTGAGACGATCAACTATTACCCAAATAGTATCAAAACCACTTGCAGTCCTTGGCAATTTAGTGATGAAATCCATGGTAATGTTTTCCCATTTCCATTCTGGGATTTCGGGTTGTTGAAGTAGACCTGATGGTTTCTGATGCTCAGCTTTGACCTTAGAACACGTCAAACATTCTCCTACGTATTTAGCAACATCGGATTTCATACCCGGCCACCAAAAATGTTTCTTGAGATCCTTGTACATCTTCCCCGTTCCAGGATGTATTGAGTATCTGGTTTTATGAGCTTCTCTAAGTACCATTTCTCTCATATCCCCAAATTTTGGTACCCAAATCCTTTCAGCCCTATACCGGGTTCCGTCTTCCCGAATATTAAGATGCTTCTCCGATCCTTTGGGTATTTCATCCTTTAAATTTCCCTTTTTTAAAACTCCTTGTTGTGCCTCCTTTATTTGAGTAGTAAGGTTATTATGAATCATTATATTCATAGATTTTACTCGAATGGGTTCTCTATCCTTCCTGCTCAAGGCATCGGCTACCACATTTGCCTTCCCCGGGTGGTAACGAATCTCAAAGTCGTAATCATTCAATAATTCAATCCACCTACGCTGCCTCATATTCAGTTGTTTCTGATTAAATATGTGTTGAAGACTTTTGTGGTCGGTATATATAATACTTTTGACCCCATATAAGTAGTGCCTCCAAGTCTTTAATGCAAAAACAACCGCGCCTAATTCCAAATCATGCGTCGTATAATTTTGTTCGTGAATCTTCAATTGTCTAGACGCATAAGCAATCACCTTCGTTCGTTGCATTAATACACAACCGAGACCTTGCTTTGATGCATCACAATAAATCACAAAATCATCATTCCCTTCAGGAAATGACAATATAGGTGCCGTAGTTAGCTTTTTCTTCAATAACTGAAACATTTTATCTTGTTCATCATTCCATTCAAATTTCTTCCCTTTATGCGTTAATGCAGTCAAGGGTTTTGCTATTCTGGAAAAGTTTTGGATGAACCTTCTGTAGTAACCAGCTAGTCCTATAAACTGGCGTATGTGTTTCGGAGTTTTCGGGGTTTCCTACTTTTCAACAGTTTCTATCTTTGCCGGATCCACCTTAATACCTTCTTTGTTCACTATGTGACCGAGGAATTGAACTTCTTCCAACCAAAATGCACACTTTGAAAACTTAGCGTACAATTCTTCCTTCCTCAATACTTCTAACACCTTTCTCAAATGTTCACCGTGTTCTTGGTCATTCTTTGAGTAAATAAGTATGTCATCAATGAAAATAATGACAAACTTGTCAAGGTATGGTCCACACACTCGGTTCATAAGGTCCATGAACACAGCTGGTGCATTAGTTAAACCAAACGACATGACCATAAACTCGTAATGACCGTAACGGGTTCTGAAAGCAGTCTTTGGAATATCATCTTCTTTCACCCGCATTTGATGATACCCGGAACGTAAGTCAATCTTTGAATAAACAGACGAGCCTTGTAGTTGATCAAATAAGTCGTCGATTCTCGGTAGTGGGTAGCGGTTCTTGATGGTAAGTTTGTTCAACTCTCGGTTGAAATGTCCCGTTCTTATTGATTAAAAATGTTCCATATTAATTGATTTCGTTGCGAGGTTTTGACCTCTATATGAGACGTTTTTCAAAGTCTGCATTCATTTTTAAAACAAACCATAACCTTTATTTCATAAATAAAGGTTTAAAAAGCTTTACGTAGATTATCAAATAATGATAATCTAAAATATCCTGTTTACACACGACCATTACATAATGGTTTACAATACAAATATGTTACATCGAAATCAGTTTCTTGAATGCAGTTTTTACACAATATCATACAAACATGGACTCCAAATCTTGTCCTTATTTTAGTATGCAACAGCGGAAGCTCTTAGTATTCACCTGAGAATAAACATGCTTTAAAACGTCAACAAAAATGTTGGTGAGTTATAGGTTTAACCTACATATATCAAATCATAATAATAGACCACAAGATTTCATATTTCAATACACATCCCATACATAGAGATAAAAATCATTCATATGGTGAACACCTGGTAACCGACAATAACAAGATGCATATATAAGAATATCCCCATCATTCCGGGACACCCTTCGGATATGATATAAATTTCGAAGTACTAAAGCATCCGGTACTTTGGATGGGGTTTGTTAGGCCCAATAGATCTATCTTTAGGATTCGCGTCAATTAGGGTGTCTGTTCCCTAATTCTTAGATTACCAGACTTAATAAAAAGGGGCATATTCGATTTAGATAATTCAACCATAGAATGTAGTTTCACGTACTTGTGTCTATTTTGTAAATCATTTATAAAACCTGCATGTATTCTCATCCCAAAAATATTAGATTTTAAAAGTGGGACTATAACTCACCTTCACAGATTTTTACTTCGTCGGGAAGTAAGACTTGGCCACTGGTTGATTCACGAACCTATAACAATATATACATATATATCAAAGTATGTTCAAAATATATTTACAACACTTTTAATATATTTTGATGTTTTAAGTTTATTAAGTCAGTTGTCCTCGTTAGTAACCTACAACTAGTTGTCCACAGTTAGATGTACAGAAAAATAAATCGATAGATATTATCTTGGATCAATCCACGACCCAGTGTATACGTATCTCAGTATTGATCACAACTCAAACTATATATATTTTGGAATCAACCTCAACCCTGTATAGCTAACTCCAACATTCACATATAGAGTGTCTATGGTTGTTCCGAAATATATATAGATGTGTCGACATGATAGGTCGAAACATTGTATACGTGTCTATGGTATCTCAAGATTACATAATATACAATACAAGTTGATTAAGTTATGGTTGGAATAGATTTGTTACCAATTTTCACGTAGCTAAAATGAGAAAAATTATCCAATCTTGTTTTACCCATAACTTCTTCATTTTAAATCCGTTTTGAGTGAATCAAATTGCTATGGTTTCATATTGAACTCTATTTTATGAATCTAAACAGAAAAAGTATAGGTTTATAGTCAGAAAAATAAGTTACAAGTCGTTTTTGTAAAGGTAGTCATTTCAGTCGAAAGAACGACGTCTAGATGACCATTTTAGAAAACATACTTCCACTTTGAGTTTAACCATAATTGTTGGATATAGTTTCATGTTCATAATAAAAATCATTTTCTCAGAATAACAACTTTTAAATCAAAGTTTATCATAGTTTTTAATTAACTAACCCAAAACAGCCCGCGGTGTTACTACGACGGCGTAAATCCGGTTTTACGGTGTTTTTCGTGTCTCCAGGTTTTAAATCATTAAGTTAGCCTATCATATAGATATAGAACAAGTGTTTAGTTGATTTTAAAAGTCAAGTTAGAAGGATTAACTTTTGTTTACGAACAACTTTAGAATTAACTAAACTATGTTCTAGTGATTACAAGTTTAAACCTTCGAATAAGATAGCTTTATATGTATGAATCGAATGATGTTATGAACATCATTACTACCTTAAGTTCCTTGGATAAACCTACTGGAAAAGAGAAAAATGGATCTAGCTTCAACGGATCCTTGGATGGCTCGAAGTTCTTGAAGCAGAATCATGACACGAAAACAAGTTCAAGTAAGATCATCACTTGAAATAAGAGTGTTATAGTTATAGAAATTGAATCAAAGTTTGAATATGCTTATTACCTTGTATTAGAATGATAACCTACTGTAAGAAACAAAGATTTCTTGAGGTTGGATGATCACCTTACAAGATTGGAAGTGAGCTAGCAAACTTGAAAGTATTCTTGATTTTATGTAACTAGAACTTGTAGAATATATGAAGAACACTTAGAACTTGAAGATAGAACTTGAGAGAGATCAATTAGATGAAGAAAATTGAAGAATGAAAGTGTTTGTAGGTGTTTTTGGTCGTTGGTGTATGGATTAGATATAAAGGATATGTAATTTTGTTTTCATGTAAATAAGTCATGAATGATTACTCATATTTTTGTAATTTTATGAGATATTTCATGCTAGTTGCCAAATGATGGTTCCCACATGTGTTAGGTGACTCACATGGGCTGCTAAGAGCTGATCATTGGAGTGTATATACCAATAGTACATACATCTAAAAGCTATGTATTGTACGAGTACGAATACGGGTGCATACGAGTAGAATTGTTGATGAAACTGAACGAGGATGTAATTGTAAGCATTTTTGTTAAGTAGAAGTATTTTGATAAGTGTATTGAAGTCTTTCAAAAGTGTATAAATACATATTAAAACACTACATGTATATACATTTTAACTGAGTCGTTAAGTCATCGTTAGTCGTTACATGTAAGTGTTGTTTTGAAACCTTTAGGTTAACGATCTTGTTAAATGTTGTTAACCCAATGTTTATAATATCAAATGAGATTCTAAATTATTATATTATCATGATATTATCATGTATGAATATCTCTTAATATGATATATATACATTAAATGTCTTTACAACGATAATCGTTACATATATGTCTCGTTTAAAAATCATTAAGTTAGTAGTCTTGTTTTTACATATGTAGTTCATTGTTAATATACTTAATGATATGTTTACTTATCATAGTATCATGTTAGCTATATATATATCCATATATATGTCATCATATAGTTTTTACAAGTTTTAACGTCCGTGAATCACCGGTCAACTTGGGTGGTCAATTGTCTATATGAAACATATTTCAATTAATCAAATCTTAACAAGTTTGATTGCTTAACATGTTGGAAACATTTAATCATGTAAATATCAATCTCAATTAATATATATAAACATGGAAAAGTTCGGGTCACTACAGTACCTACCCGTTAAATAAATTTCGTCCCGAAATTTTAAGCTGTTGAAGGTGTTGACGAATCTTCTGGAAATAGATACGGGTATTTCTTCTTCATTTGATCTTCACTCTCCCAGGTGAACTCGGGTCCTCTACGAGCATTCCATCGAACCTTAACAATTGGTATCTTGTTTTGCTTAAGTCTTTTAATCTCACGATCCATTATTTCGACGGGTTCTTCGATGAATTGAAGTTTTTCGTTGATTTGGATTTCATCTAACGGAATAGTGAGATCTTCTTTAGCAAAACATTTCTTCAAATTCGAGACGTGGAAAGTGTTATGTACAGCCGCGAGTTGTTGAGGTAACTCAAGTCGGTAAGCTACTGGTCCGACACGATCAATAATCTTGAATGGTCCAATATACCTTGGATTTAATTTCCCTCGTTTACCAAATCGAACAACGCCTTTCCAAGGTGCAACTTTAAGCATGACCATCTCTCCAATTTCAAATTCTATATCTTTTCTTTTAATGTCAGCGTAGCTCTTTTGTCGACTTTGGGCGGTTTTCAACCGTTGTTGAATTTGGATGATCTTCTCGGTAGTTTCTTGTATAATCTTCGGACCCGTAATCTGTCTATCCCCCACTTCACTCCAACAAATCGGAGACCTGCACTTTCTACCATAAAGTGCTTCAAACGGTGCCATCTCAATGCTTGAATGGTAGCTGTTGTTGTAGGAAAATTCTGCTAACGGTAGATGTCGATCCCAACTGTTTCCGAAATCAATAACACATGCTCGTAGCATGTCTTCAAGCGTTTGTATCGTCCTTTCACTCTGCCCATCAGTTTGTGGATGATAGGCAGTACTCATGTCTAGACGAGTTCCTAATGCTTGCTGTAATGTCTGCCAGAATCTTGAAATAAATCTGCCATCCCTATCAGAGATAATAGAGATTGGTTTTCCATGTCTGGAGACGACTTCCTTCAAATACAGTCGTGCTAACTTCTCCATCTTGTCATCTTCTCTTATTGGCAAGAAGTGTGCTGATTTGGTGAGACGATCAACTATTACCCAAATAGTATCAAAACCACTTGCAGTCCTTGGCAATTTAGTGATGAAATCCATGGTAATGTTTTCCCATTTCCATTCCGGGATTTCGGGTTGTTAAAGTAGACCTGATGGTTTTTGATGCTCAGCTTTGACCTTAGAACACGTCAAACATTCTCCTACGTATTTAGCAACATCATCTTTCATACCCGGCCACCAAAAATGTTTCTTGAGATCCTTGTACATCTTCCCCGTTCCAGGATGTATTGAGTATCTGGTTTTATGAGCTTCTCTAAGTACCATTTCTCTCATATCTACAAATTTTGGTACCCAAATCCTTTCTGCCCTATACCGGGTTCCGTCTTCCCGAATATTAAGATGCTTCTCCGATCCTTTCGGTATTTCATCCTTTAAATTTCCCTCTTTTAAAACTCCTTGTTGCGCCTCCTTTATTTGAGTAGTAAGGTTATTATGAATCATTATATTCATAGATTTTACTCGAATGGGTTCTCTGTCCTTCCTGCTCAAGGCATCGGCTACCACATTTGCCTTCCCCGGGTGGTAACGAATCTCAAAGTCGTAATCATTCAACAATTCAATCCACCTACGCTGCCTCATATTCAGTTGTTTCTGATTAAATATGTGTTGAAGACTTTTGTGGTCGGTATATATAATACTTTTGACCCCATATAAGTAGTGCCTCCATGTCTTTAATGCAAAAACAACCGCGCCTAATTCCAAATCATGCGTCGTATAATTTTGTTCGTGAATCTTCAATTGTCTAGACGCATAAGCAATCACCTTCGTTCGTTGCATTAATACACAACCGAGACCTTGCTTTGATGCGTCACAATAAATCACAAAATCATCATTCCCTTCAGGCAATAACAATATAGGTGCCGTAGTTAGCTTTTTCTTCAATAACTGAAACGCTTTCTCTTGTTCATCATTCCATTCAAATTTCTTCCCTTTATGCGTTAATGCAGTCAAGGGTTTTGCTATTCTGGAAAAGTCTTGGATGAACCTTCTGTAGTAACCAGCTAGTCCTAAAAACTGGCGTATGTGTTTCGGAGTTTTCGGGGTTTCCCACTTTCCAACAGTTTCTATCTTTGCCGGATCCACCTTAATACCTTCTTTGTTCACTATGTGGCCGAGGAATTGAACTTCTTCCAACCAAAATGCACACTTTGAAAAATTAGCGTACAATTCTTCCTTCCTCAATACTTCTAACACCTTTCTCAAATGTTCACCGTGTTCTTGGTCATTCTTTGAGTAAATAAGTATGTCATAAGGTCCATGAACACAGCTGGTGCATTAGTTAAACCAAACGGCATGACCATAAACTCGTAATGACCGTAACGTGTTCTGAAAGCAGTCTTTGGAATATCATCTTCTTTCACCCGCATTTGATGATACCCGGAACGTAAGTCAATCTTTGAATAAACAGACGAGCCTTGTAGTTGATCAAATAAGTCGTCGATTCTCGGTAGTGGGTAGCGGTTCTTGATGGTAAGTTTGTTCAACTCTCGGTAGTCGATACACAACCTGAATGTACCATCTTTCTTCTTGACAAACAAAACAGGAGCTCCCCACGGTGATGTGCTTGGTCGAATGAAACCACGCTCTAAAAGTTCTTGTAATTGGCTTTGCAGTTCTTTCATCTCGCTGGGTGCGAGTCTGTAAGGAGCACGAGCTATTGGTGCAGCTCCTGGTACAAGATCTATTTGAAATTCAACGGATCGATGTGGGGGTAATCCCGGTAATTCTTTCGGAAATACATCGGGAAATTCTTTTACAATGGGAACATCATTGATGCTCTTTTCTTCAGTTTGTACTTTCTCGACGTGTGCTAGAACAGCATAGCAACCTTTTCTTATTAGTTTTTGTGCCTTCAAATTACTAATAAGATGTAGCTTCGTGTTGCCCTTTTCTCCGTACACCATTAAGGGTTTTCCTTTTTCTCGTATAATGCGAATTGCATTTTTGTAACAGACGATCTCTGCTTTCACTTCTTTCAACCAGTCCATACCGATTATCACATCAAAACTCCCTAACTCTACTGGTATCAAATCAATCTTAAATGTTTCGCTAACCAGTTTAATTTCTCGATTCCGACATATATTATCTGCTGAAATTAATTTACCATTTGCTAATTCGAGTAAAAATTTACTATCCAAAGGCGTCAATGGACAACTTAATTTAGCACAAAAATCTCTACTCATATAGCTTCTATCCGCACCCGAATCAAATAAAACGTAAGCAGATTTATTGTCAATAAGAAACGTACCCGTAACAAGCTCCGGGTCTTCCTGTGCCTCTGCCGCATTAATATTGAAAACTCTTCCGCGGCCTTGTCCATTCGTGTTCACCTGGTTTGGGCAATTTCTAATAATGTGGCCCGGTTTTCCACATTTATAACAAACTACATTGGCATAACTTATTCCGACACTACTTGCTCCGCCATTACTCGTTCCGACACCATTTGTTCCTTTCGTTCTATTAACCCCTGGTCCGTAGACCTCACACTTCGCCGCGCTATGACCATTTCTTTTACACTTGTTGCAAAATTTGGTGCAGAACCCCGAGTGATACTTTTCACACCTTTGGCATAGCTGCTTCTGATTGTTGTTGTTGTTGCGGTTATTATTGTTGTTGGGATGATTGGTGTAGTTGCTGTTGTTGTTGTTGTTGTTGTTGTTGTTGTTGGGCCGTTTGTTGTAGTTGCGATTGATATTGCGATTGTTGGGATAATTGTTGTAATTGTTGTTGTTGTTGTATTGGTGATTCTTATCACCGTTTTCCTCCCACTTTCTTTTGACTTGCTTCACATTGGCCTCTTCAGCAGTCTGTTCTTTAATTCTTTCTTCAATCTGGTTCACTAGTTTGTGAGCCATTCTACATGCCTGTTGTATGGAGGCGGGCTCGTGTGAACTTATATCTTCTTGGATTCTTTTCGGTAATCCTTTCACAAACGCGTCGATCTTCTCTTCATCATCTTCGAATGCTCCCGGACACAATAGGCACAATTCTGTGAATCGTCTTTCGTAAGTGGTAATATCAAATCCTTGGGTTCGTAACCCTCTAAGTTCTGTCTTGAGTTTATTGACCTCGGTTCTGGGACGGTACTTCTCGTTCATCAAGTGCTTGAATGCTGACCACGGTAGTGCGTACGCATCGTCTTGTCCCACTTGCTCTAGATAGGTATTCCACCATGTTAACACAGAACCTGTGAAGGTATGCGTAGCGTACTTAACTTTGTCCTCTTCAGTACACTTACTTATGGCAAACACCGATTCAACCTTCTCGGTCCACCGTTTCAATCCGATCGGTCCTTCGGTTCCATCAAATTCCAAAGGTTTGCAGGCAGTGAATTCTTTGTAGGTGCATCCTACACGATTTCCTGTACTGCTAGATCCAAGGTTATTGTTGGTATGTAGCGCAGCCTATACTGCGGCTATGTTTGAAGCTAGAAAAGTACGGAATTCCTCTTCATTCATATTCACGGTGTGTCGAGTAGTCGGTGCCATTTCCTTCAAAATAGTCAAATGGAACAAGTTAATCATACAGAATATTAAGAGTAGTTAATAGTATTTCGTAGCATAATATGAACTCATTTATAAAAGCTTTTTCTTCATATTAGCGTTTTATAAGTTTAAATTCGGGTAGTACCTACCCGTTAAGTTCATACTTAGCAGCTAATATACAATTCAACTACTACAATTCTATATGAAAAACTGATTATAATAATATTTCGCGTTCAAACTTTTATACAATATTTTACAAACTTACAATACCGCTTATTTTACATAAAGCATGAAATATAGCACACAATAACTTTGATACAAGATTGTTGTGAAGATAATTCTAGCTAGTACACAAGTCGTTCAGCAAAGGCAATAAAGACACGTAATTCATACGTCCAGAAACAAGTCATGCATTCTGGTTTTACTAGGATTACTTCCCATCCTTGGTCTTGTGGAACATAACCGTTATGGCAGTTGATAAGACAGCGTGTTGTAACGTCGTCAAAGGGACGAGGGTTACGTAATGTCCAACAGTCCCGTAGCAATCTAAAAACCTCATTTCTTACCCCAATTACCGACTCCGTCACTTGTGGAAACGTTTTGTTTAATAGTTGTAGCCCGATGTTCTTGTTCTCACTTTGGTGAGAAGCGAACATTACTAATCCGTAAGCATAACATGCTTCTTTATGTTGCATGTTAGCCGCTTTTTCTAAATCACGAAGGCCAATATTCGGATATATTGAGTCAAAATAATTTCTTAACCCGTTGCGTAAAATAGCATTTGGGTTCCCCGCAATATATGCGTCAAAGTAAACACATCGTAACTTATGGGTTTCCCAATGTGATATCCCCCATCTTTCAAACGAAAGTCTCTTATAAACCAAGACATTCTTGGAACGTTCTTCGAATGTCTTACAAACTGATCTCGCCTTAAATAGTTGTGCCGAGGAATTCTGACCGACTCTAGACAAGATTTCATCAATCATGTCTCCGGGTAGGTCTCTTAAAATATTGGGTTGTCTATCCATTTTGTGTTTTTAAACTGTAAAATAGACAAGAGTTAGATTCATAAAAAAATACTTATTAATACAAGCAATTTTTACATATATCATAAAGCATAAGCACACTATATTACATATATTACACCACACGAATACAACTATCTTATTCCGACTCGCTCGTTTCTTCTTGTTCTGTTTTGGTTCGTTTTGCCAAGTTTCTAGGGATATATGATGTTCCCCTAATACGAGCCGTCGTTGTCCACATTGGTTTAGAAAAACCTGGTGGTTTAGAGGTTCCCGGGTCATTGTTACAACGTAAGGACTTCGGGGGTTGACGATACATATAAAGTTCATCGGGGTTGGAATTAGATTTCTCTATTTTTATGCCCTTTCCCTTATTATTTTCTTTTGCCTTTTTAAATTCAGTTGAGGTAATTTCTATAACATCATCGGAATTCTCGTCGGAATCCGATTCATCGGAGAATTGGTAATCCTCCCAATATTTTGCTTCCTTGGCGGAAACACCATTGACCATAATTAACCTTGGTCGGTTGGTTGAGGATTCTCTTTTACTTAACCGTTTTATTATTTCCCCCACCGGTTCTATTTCTTCATCCGGTTCTGATTCTTCTTCCGGTTTCGATTCTTCTTCCGGTTCCGACTCTTCTTCCGGTTCCTCTTCGGGAACTTGTGAATCAGTCCACAAATCATTCCAATTTACATTTGACTCTTCATTATTATTAGGTGAGTCAATGGGACTTGTTCTAGAGGTAGAAATCTATCACATAATATTAAACGCGTTAAGAGATTAATATATCACATAATATTCATATGTTAAAAATATATAGTTTCCAACAAAATTTGTTAAGCAATCATTTTTCAAGTAAACAAGGTCGAAGTCCAGACTCACTAATGCATCCTAACAAACTAGATAAGACACACTAATGCAAAATTCTAGTTCTCTAAGACCAACGATCGGATACCAACTGAAATGTCCCGTTCTTATTGATTAAAAACGTTCCATATTAATTGATTTCGTTGCGAGGTTTTGACCTCTATATGAGACATTTTTCAAAGTCTGCATTCATTTTTAAAACAAACCATAACCTTTATTTCATAAATAAAGGTTTAAAAAGCTTTACGTAGATTATCAAATAATGATAATCTAAAATATCCTGTTTACACACGACCATTACATAATGGTTTACAATACAAATATGTTACATCGAAATCAGTTTCTTGAATGCAGTTTTTACACAATATCATACAAACATGGACTCCAAATCTTGTCCTTATTTTAATATGTAACAGCGGAAGCTCTTAGTATTCACCTGAGAATAAACATGCTTTAAAACGTCAACAAAAATGTTGGTGAGTTATAGGTTTAACCTACATATATCAAATCATAATAATAGACCACAAGATTTCATATTTCAATACACATCCCATACATAGAGATAAAAATCATTCATATGGTGAACACCTGGTAACCGACAATAACAAGATGCATATATAAGAATATCCCCATCATTCCGGGACACCCTTCAGATATGATATAAATTTCGAAGTACTAAAGCATCCGGTACTTTGGATGGGGTTTGTTAGGCCCAATAGATCTATCTTTAGGATTCGCGTCAATTAGGGTGTCTGTTCCCTAATTCTTAGATTACCAGACTTAATAAAAAGGGGCATATTCGATTTCGATAATTCAACCATAGAATGTAGTTTCACGTACTTGTGTCTATTTTGTAAATCATTTATAAAACCTGCATGTATTCTCATCCTAAAAATATTAGATTTTAAAAGTGGGACTATAACTCACTTTCACAGATTTTTACTTCGTCGGGAAGTAAGACTTGGCCACTGGTTGATTCACGAACCTATAACAATATATACATATATATCAAAGTATGTTCAAAATATATTTACAACACTTTTAATATATTTTGATGTTTTAAGTTTATTAAGTCAGCTGTCCTCGTTAGTAACCTACAACTAGTTGTCCACAGTTAGATGTACAGAAATAAATTATTAGATATTATCTTGGATCAATCCACGACCCAGTGTATACGTATCTCAGTATTGATCACAACTCAAACTATATATATTTTGGAATCAATCTCAACCCTGTATAGCTAACTCCAACATTCACATATAGAGTGTCTATGGTTGTTCCGAAATATATATAGATGTGTCGACATGATAGGTCGAAACATTGTGTACGTGTCTATGGTATCTCAAGATTACATAATATACAATACAAGTTGATTAAGTTATGGTTGAAATAGATTTGTTACCAATTTTCACGTAGCTAAAATGAGAAAAATTATCCAATCTTGTTTTACCCATAACTTCTTCATTTTAAATCCGTTTTGAGTGAATCAAATTGCTATGGTTTCATATTGAACTCTATTTTATGAATCTAAACAGAAAAAGTATAGGTTTATAGTCAGAAAAATAAGTTACAAGTCGTTTTTGTAAAGGTAGTCATTTCAGTCGAAAGAACGACGTCTAGATGACCATTTTAGAAAACATACTTCCACTTTGAGTTTAACCATAATTTTTGGATATAGTTTCATGTTCATAATAAAAATCATTTTCTCAGAATAACAACTTTTAAATCAAAGTTTATCATAGTTTTTAATTAACTAACCCAAAACAGCCCGCGGTGTTACTACAACGGCGTAAATCCGGTTTTACGGTGTTTTTCGTGTCTCCAGGTTTTAAATCATTAAGTTAGCATATCATATAGATATAGAACATGTGTTTAGTTGATTTTAAAAGTCAAGTTAGAAGGATTAACTTTTGTTTACGAACAAGTTTAGAATTAACTAAACTATGTTCTAGTGATTACAAGTTTAAACCTTCGAATAAGATAGCTTTATATGTATGAATCGAATGATGTTATGAACATCATTACTACCTTAAGTTCCTTGGATAAACCTACTGGAAAAGAGAAAAATGGATCTAGCTTCAACGGATCCTTGGATGGCTCGAAGTTCTTGAAGCAGAATCATGACACGAAAACAAGTTCAAGTAAGATCATCACTTGAAATAAGATTGTTATAGTTATAGAAATTGAACCAAAGTTTGAATATGCTTATTACCTTGTATTAGAATGATAACCTACTGTAAGAAACAAAGATTTCTTGAGGTTGGATGATCACCTTACAAGATTGGAAGTGAGCTAGCAAACTTGAAAGTATTCTTGATTTTATGTAACTAGAACTTGTAGAATATATGAAGAACACTTAGAACTTGAAGATAGAACTTGAGAGAGATCAATTAGATGAAGAAAATTGAAGAATGAAAGTGTTTGTAGGTGTTTTTGGTCGTTGGTGTATGGATTAGATATAAAGGATATGTAATTTTGTTTTCATGTAAATAAGTCATGAATGATTACTCATATTTTTGTAATTTTATGAGATATTTCATGCTAGTTGCCAAATGATGGTTCCCACATATGTTAGGTGACTCACATGGGCTGCTAAGAGCTGATCATTGGAGTGTATATACCAATAGTACATACATCTAAAAGCTGTGTATTGTACAAGTACGAATACGGGTGCATACGAGTAGAATTGTTGATGAAACTGAACGAGGATGTAATTGTAAGCATTTTTGTTAAGTAGAAGTATTTTGATAAGTGTATTGAAGTCTTTCAAAAGTGTATAAATACATATTAAAACACTACATGTATATACATTTTAACTGAGTCGTTAAGTCATCGTTAGTCGTTACATGTAAGTGTTGTTTTGAAACCTTTAGGTTAACGATCTTGTTAAATGTTGTTAACCCAATGTTTATAATATCAAATGAGATTTTAAATTATTATATTATCATGATATTATCATGTATGAATATCTCTTAATATGATATATATACATTAAATGTCTTTACAACGATAATCGTTACATATATGTCTCGTTTAAAAATCATTAAGTTAGTAGTCTTGTTTTTACATATGTAGTGAAAGGACCCGTTCATATGCATTATAAACGATTCACAGTAGTTGATTACATTGCGAGGTATTTGACCTCTATATGATACATTTTACAAACATTGCATTCGTTTTTAAAAGACAATCTTTCTTTACATCGAAAATTGACAGGCATGCATACCATTTCATAATATCCACTATCCAACTATAAATTGATTTAATAATAATCTTTGATGAACTCAATGACTCGAATGCAACATTCTTCGAAATATGCTATGAAAGACTCCAAGTAATATCTTTAAAATGAGAAAATGCACAGCGGAAGATTTCTTTAACACCTGAGAATAAACATGCTTTAAAGTGTCAACCAAAAGGTTGGTGAGTTCATTAGTTTATCATAATCATTTATTTCCATCATTTTAATAGACCACAAGAATTTCATTTCCAGTTCTCATAAATATACGTCCCATGCATAGAGACCAAAATAATCATTCATATGGTGAACACCTGGTAACCGACATTAACTAGATACATATAAGAATATCCCCTATCATTCCGGGATCCTCCTTCGGACATGATACACATTTCGAAGTACTAAAGCATCCGGTACTTTGGATGGGGTTTGTTAGGCCCAATAGATCTATCTTTAGGATTCGCGTCAATTAGGGTGTCTGTTCCCTAATTCTTAGATTACCAGACTTTAATAAAAAGGGGCATATTCGATTTCGATAATTCAACCATAGAATGTAGTTTCAATTACTTGTGTTTATTTCGTCAAACATTTATAAAAGCGCATGTATTCTCAGTCCCAAAAATATAAAGGGTAAAAAGGCAAATGAAACTCACCATACTGTATTTCGTAGTAAAAATACATATAACGTCACTGAACAAGTGCAAGGTTGGCCTCGGATTCACGAACGTATCAATATTGAGATTCAATATTGCAGGAAAAATACGTAGACGCAACGGAAATGATAAACACTATATTGACCTCACGAGCATACCCATGAACCATACTCAATCACCTCCATAGCTATAACCCATAATTTCCTTAATCCTATCCCACTCAAAAAACAATTTTGAAATCACTCGGACAGCACTCCGTCGTAATATTTTATGTATACTAATAATATCTTGCAATAATACGGAGTAAATATATATATATATATGTAAATCGATTGAGAGAGTTTAGAGAAAAATATTTTCAAGTTTCTATGAAATAATGAAACCTATTGAATTCTATTTATAATAGATTTTTAAATTATTAAAGTGAATTATTAAAGTATGAATTATTAAAGTGAATTATTAAAGTATGAATTATTAAAGTGAATTATTAAAGTATGAATTATTAAAGTGAATTATTAAAGTATGAATTATTAAAGTGAATTATTAAAGTTAAAGTAAAGTAAAAATAAAGTAAAGGTAAAGTTTAAGTATAGTAAAAGTATAAAATTACATAATACGTATAATACGCGTATAAATATATATAATATTAATTTAAATCATTATATATATTTAATAAAATAAAATATAAATATAGTTATCTTTATCATACTAGTTAAGTAATGAGTTGTCAAAAGTGGCTCTAGATATTTATAAAAGTTATATACATTTTAATAATAAAGTTCTTTTTAAACTGAAAACGTTTTTGTACGCTTGAAACTAAATAGATCAATCGAGTCTTTATGAGATTCAATCTTCCACTATCCTTTGTCTAGTTCTCAATGATTAACAATTTGTTCTTATTTATAAATCACTTTACCATTTTCCGAATATTGTTAAAATAGAAAGATTTCTCAAATCAACGTGGGCCTTTCAACAGAGACTTGTAATCATAATTCAATATATCTGATAATTCAATCATTTGATCTTATCTTCTAATTCCATTGATAAACATTTTGAAACAGATACAATCATATAAAGTATTTAATCTAATATTTTGTTTACGTTTCAAGTTATAATATATATACACATATACATATATAATCATATTCGTTTAATGGTTCGTGAATCGTTGGAACTTGGTCGAGGTTGAATGAATGTATGAACATAGTTTAAAATTCTTGAAATTTAACTTAACAAATATTGCTTATCGTGTCGGAAACATATAAAGATTAAAGTTTAAATTTGGTTGGAAATTTCCGGGTTGTCACAGTACCTACCCGTTAAAGAAATTTCGTCCCGAAATTTGAGTGGAAAGGTTGTGAATGATAATAAGTATGTTTTCATGATGCATACGGGCTGAAAATTAGAGTTTTATTATCAGCGAATAATTTGGATAAACAATCCATTTATATGAAGAGTACGAATGAAGCTAACATAGAAGAGTGAAATGAGTAAGTGTAGATTCATCTTATCATTTGACGTATATATGATTGATTCCCAGATTTCAAGGGATTTGAAGAAAATCTTCTTAATAAGATTTGACTCTCCGGTAATAAAGGGAATTAGGATCCGCTTTAAATGCGATCGTCCATTTTAATTGTTCTGTCGGAGATTTTCTTATAAATTCACCTCCTTCGTTTTCTTACAACTCACACCTTCTGTTGATGCATTTTATGCAAGTCCCTAGACATCTACCCACGTCCATTGCAGGTACAACAGTTTACAGGCCACCATGATTGTTCGTTATTATACTATCCGTGTTTGTATGTGGTTACAGGAACTGCAGGAACGAGATTTAGATGTTTGACTATGTTAGACTTAGTCAGACATACGAGTGAAGCCTCACTAGTACAGCTGACAGGCTCATACGCATGGTTGATGCTGAGCTAAGTCACAATTACGACCTAAATAAGAAGACACGAGTGAGTGATCACCCGTACGGCTGATGAAGCCAACTAGTACGTGTGATGAATGAATCGTATGGGTGAGTCAACAGCAGGGGTATATAAAGTCTTATGTTCTTCATTTTAGGTTAAGCCTGTCATTTGTTACACACACTCAGATCTAGTGAGCTCCTCCGATTCTCTCTCAGTCCAAATCACCCAGGTGGTGAATAATAGCTCTAGGTGTTGATCTAATCACACTTGATTTAGCTGTGATTTGACTAAATTAATAAAAAAAACTTAACCTATTCACTAGAGGATTTGATTCACTTATTCCGCCATTGTGTGAGTTAAATCTATTGATTTCTAAGTTCCTAGTCATGTTTCATCACCTTCTATTCTTTCCCCCTCAACTCATATTTTAAAGTATTCATCAATATGCTCCATCCAGTTCTGATTCTCGATATACTTCTAACTTTTATATCGGTCATTCTTCTTTTTCATCTACTGCCGGAAGAATCTATTTACTTCTACTATACTCTTGGGTTTATAGTGTTTCTAGTTCTCCCGTGTCTTTATATTGTTATATGCATCGATATATATGGTTTATAATTTATGGTTTATCGTTGGGCTTTATATGTTCCCTTATATTTCAAAGTCTCTGCTTCTGTCTTCTATAATCATTATCATTCACAATTAATGCTCTCTTTTATTTGCTGCAATTTATACCCCAATTTCTATTTCGGAGTTTTGTCCTTTCGTTTCTTCTTCTTGCGATTAAGCACCGCTTGTAATGGTCCAGAATTCACAGATATGAATTTTGAAATGAACATTGTTAATGTTCTAGGAAGGAAATTGTGATGGCACGATCTTGACTTGTCAAATTACTAGAATACCTTGGAAAAGGCCGAATCATCAAGAAATATTTTCTTGATATTTTAGAGGTTAAATAGAATACAAGAGTCGTATAACATGGCACATGATGATGTTATGATCTGTGAATCATCACGTTCCATTTAGAAACTCAGCATGACTTACTGTAATATAATCACGTTGATCAAGTGTCATTATATTATACTAATTCATGCTTCAGTTCCCAACACTACTTCAAAATATTTCTATTTTAAACTTGAATGTTTCAGAATTTAGAAACTAAAATAGTTTCTTTTATGATGTAATACAGATAGCGCGAAGAGGTAAATGATTTCAAATAAGAAAAATTAAGAAAATATCTTCAGAAATATGGAGGATATTTATAATGAAAGATATGATGATATTTTAGAATATCTAAGATCAGAGGATGATGAAGAATATTATTCACAAGGGTTTAGAGTCAGGAGATATGTATTTGATAATAATTTCAGCAGACACTGAATCATTTGGATTCTTTGAAGGCAGGTTTAGTCTTTGTGATTTGTCCATAGCCTCCTTCATGGTTTGCTTAATCCGTTTTCCAGTTTCAAACCTTCTCTTTTTCTAAGCTTTTCCAACACACTATCCTTTATTATCAAACTTTTGACTGTTAAGGTCGTTTACAGTTTTTGCTGCTTCATCAGCATTTTCCAAACTTCGGAGAACTAGTTCGCAGTTTAGGGTGTTTTTCAGAAACTTCACATTCAAAGTATATAAGTCTAGGAGATAGACGTTATATATACACCTATAACTATTGGCAGAGACATGCTGCAAGATTTCAAAATACTAATTGCTGATTCCCAGTAATTGGCATGACAATTCTTGTTACAAGATGCGGATGAGTAAATGATGTGGTTTCGATAAATATAATGACTTTTCGGAAAGTCAAAGATCAGTGAAGTTGTTGGTAAGTTTATTTTTAATGTGGTGAGACATAAAAGGTTCTCCGGTAACGATGATGAAAGGGCAACGTCTATATCAAGGTTATAATAAGACTGTTTCAACTAAAAAGTCGAAGTTGACTTGCTAAAGCTGTGACAAAACTGACTAATTTGAAAAGGAATCGCAAAGTTATTTTTGCTAATAAATGCCAAAGGGTCTGACACGGATACGTGTTAAATTATGACTCTGGTTTTGAGAGCTTTTCAGATGCAAGACTGTGGTTAATATGTGGTTGGATCATCATCTCGATTGTTTATTATTTGAAGTGTCTTCAGGAATTTTGAAGGGTTTTGAACACAGATTGTAATCGTTAATATACATATGATGTTCTAACACAGTTTTGAAGTCAAAGTATAGCTTGTGAAAGATGTAAGGATCTAAGAGTGATGATTTCGGTCATATCTCGAGTTGAATTCTGAGATTTCAAAATCAGAATATGCAATTAAATTTTGAATGAGTATGGTTGTTTTGATTTATATAAAAGAATATATATTATTTGAGAAAATAGTGAGTATAGTTGATGATTGTTGAATCAGATTCGAAGAATGTAACATATTAATTATGAATTTATATATCTCTCGGGTATTACCTACCCGTTAAAAAAATATTTCACAATTAATATTTTGTACAAAAGAATTTTTATTACAGTCTTTTTGAAAAAATATATATATATATATTTTCTTCAGATGTAATATCGATTTAATGAGTTAATATTAAATTAAACTCATTTAATTTACGGTTGAAACTAGAATTGAATAATCCCTTAAAGGCTTTAGAGATTACATAAGTATTACTTCAATAATATTGAAATTATGAATCAATACTTCGTTATTTGTTGGGGCATGATGTTGGTTTTCATTAAATTCTTGTGAACTTCGCAAAGTACGAATGATGTTATCTGAAAAGTTTCGAGTACATTGATGACGAAAGTGTAAAATCAACATATATTTGAATAATACACTTGATTTATTATGAATTGGAATTTATTGAATTGATACAGAGGTTGCAGTTAACGATAGTTAAGTTGCGAACGAAGGACGTGCATTATTGCATATTAGTAATATGAATTAACCGAGTAGTTAAGATTCACACATAATGGCTTAGTACGGAAAGATTTATTATGGTTTAAAGATTTATATATAAGATATACATATAAATCCTTCAGTGGAAATGAGTTAATTCTTCATAACTCGTTGATACAATATACTCGTTGTTGATTCATAATGATGTCCGCGGTGATTCTTGAACTGACGGAGCTTGTGAGGTTATAGGTGCTGCTAATGCTGATGCTGACAACACTGACGATGCTGGTGATGCTGGCGGTACTGTTGATGCTATTGGTAAAACAAGTCTAGTTTGTAAATCGTGCATCATTCTGGTCAGGATTTCTTTTATCATTTCGGTCCACTCATCTGATTTATGGTTAGATCTAGAATAAGTAATCTCTAAAATTTTAGAGATTACATAATCACCGTAAAATATTTCTCCGATGAAGTCATGAATTAATACTTCATCGTTTGTTATTGTTGGTCTTCCATGTTATTTATAGGACGTATGACCTGGATACTCGTGGGACAGATTGTGGAGTTGAGGTTTACGACGCAATTGTGGTTGGGGGTGGTAATGGTACTATTGACGTTGATGTTGGTGGTACTGATTATACTGCTGGTGCTGCTGCTGGTGTTTGTAACCTTTGCACCATATTCTCCAAAGCCACTACCCGAGCGCGAAGCTCGTTGACTTCTTCTATTACACCGGGATGATTGTCGGTTCGGACAAGCGGATAAATAAAATCTAGAATTTGATGTAGTATATAATCGTGACGAGATACTCTGGAAATGAGAGAGAAAATAGTGTTTCAGACAGGTTCGCCGGTAAGTGCTTCAGGTTCTTCGTCAAGAGGACAATGTGGTGGATGGAAGGGATCACCTTCTTCTTGTCTCCAATGATTGAGGAGGCTACGAACCCATCCCCAATTTATCCAGAATAGATGATGGCTAATTGGTTAATCTATTCCGGTCACATTGCTTTCGGAGCTTGAGTGGGATTCCATTTCATAATCTGAGGAACTTGAACTAATGACGAATTCCATTTCGTACGATTGAATAAAGGGTTTTTCGATATGAAATGATTTTTCGGCTATCGAATGGTATTCTAATTACATAGAATATATATATATATATATATATATATATATATATATATATATATATATATATATATATATATATATATATATATATATATATATATATATATATATATATATATATATATATATATATATATATATAGATCAAAAGATTTCGTAGATTACAGAGGACTTTGCCGGATATGTCAGGCAAAGTTTAAAGTAACAGATACGATAAGATATGATTTAGCAGATATGCTAAGATATGAATTTTTGTCTATACACTATTCATGCAATCAATGCAGCAAGACGTGTCTTAGACTAAAAATGATAAGCAGGTAATTTCCTGAGGATGATAAGTAGTTAATTTTCGACACAAAATGATAAGCAAAACATTTGACATGCAGACACGGTCGAAGTCCAGACTCACTAATGCATCCTATCGACTTATTAGTTAGACACACTAATGCAGACCTGGTTCGCTAAGACCACCGCTCTGATACCAACTGAAAGGACCCGTTCATATGCATTATAAACGATTCACAGTAGTTGATTACATTGCGAGGTATTTGACCTCTATATGATACATTTTACAAACATTGCATTCGTTTTTAAAAGACAATCTTTCTTTACATCAAAAATTGACAGGCATGCATACCATTTCATAATATCCACTATCCAACTATAAATTGATTTAATAATAATCTTTGATGAACTCAATGACTCGAATGCAACATTCTTCGAAATATGCTATGAAAGACTCCAAGTAATATCTTTAAAATGAGGAAATGCACAGCGGAAGATTTCTTTAACACCTGAGAATAAACATGCTTTAAAGTGTCAACCAAAAGGTTGGTGAGTTCATTAGTTTATCATAATCATTTATTTCCATCATTTTAATAGACCACAAGAATTTCATTTCCAGTTCTCATAAATATACGTCCCATGCATAGAGACCAAAATAATCATTCATATGGTGAACACCTGGTAACCGACATTAACTAGATACATATAAGAATATCCCCTATCATTCCGGGATCCTCCTTCGGACATGATACACATTTCGAAGTACTAAAGCATCCGGTACTTTGGATGGGGTTTGTTAGGCCCAATAGATCTATCTTTAGGATTCGCGTCAATTAGGGTGTCTGTTCCATAATTCTTAGATTACCAGACTTTAATAAAAAGGGGCATATTCGATTTCGATAATTCAACCATAGAATGTAGTTTCAATTACTTGTGTCTATTTCGTCAAACATTTATAAAAGCGCATGTATTCTCAGTCCCAAAAATATAAAGGGTAAAAAGGCAAATGAAACTCACCATACTGTATTTCGTAGTAAAAATACATATAACGTCATTGAACAAGTGCAAGGTTGGCCTCAGATTCACGAACGTATCAATATTGAGATTCAATATTGCAGGAAAAATACGTAGACGCAACGGAAATGATAAACACTATATTGACCTCACGAGCATACCCATGAACCATACTCAATCACCTCCATAGCTATAACCCATAATTTCCTTAATGCTATCCCACTCGAAAAACAATTTTGAAATCACTCGGACAGCACTCCGTCGTAATATTTTATGTATACTAATAATATCTTGCAATAATACGGAGTAAATATATATATATATATATGTAAATCGATTGAGAGAGTTTAGAGAAAAATATTTTCAAGTTTCTATGAAATAATGAAACCTATTGAATTCTATTTATAATAGATTTTTGAATTATTAAAGTGAATTATTAAAGTATGAATTATTAAAGTGAATTATTAAAGTATGAATTATTAAAGTGAATTATTAAAGTATGAATTATTAAAGTGAATTATTAAAGTTAAAGTAAAGTAAAAATAAAGTAAAGGTAAAGTTTAAGTATAGTAAAAGTATAAAACTACATAATACGTATAATACGCGTATAAATATATATAATATTAATTTAAATCATTATATATATTTGATAAAATAAAATATAAATATCATTATCTTTATCATACTAGTTAAGTAATGAGTTGTCAAAAGTGGTTCTAGATATTTATAAAAGTTATATACGTTTTAATAATAAAGTTCTTTTTAAACTGAAAACGTTTTTGTACGCTTGAAACTAAATAGATCAATCGAGTCTTTATGAGATTCAATCTTCCACTATCCTTTGTCTAGTTCTCAATGATTAACAATTTGTTCTTATTTATAAATCACTTTACCATTTTCCGAATATTGTTAAAATAGAAAGATTTCTCAAATCAACGTGGGCCTTTTAACAGAGACTTGTAATCATAATTCAATATATCTGATAATTCAATCATTTGATCTTATCTTCTAATTCCATTGATAAACATTTTGAAACAGATACAATCATATAAAGTATTTAATCTAATATTTTGTTTACGTTTCAAGTTATAATATATATACACATATACATATATAATCATATTCGTTTAATGGTTCGTGAATCGTTGGAACTTGGTCGAGGTTGAATGAATGTATGAACATAGTTTAAAATTCTTGAAATTTAACTTAACAAATATTGCTTATCGTGTCGGAAACATATAAAGATTAAAGTTTAAATTTGGTTGGAAATTTCCGGGTTGTCACATGTAGTTCATTGTTAATATACTTAATGATATGTTTACTTATCATAGTATCATGTTAGCTATATATATATCCATATATATGTCATCATATAGTTTTTACAAGTTTTAACGTTCGTGAATCACCGGTCAACTTGGGTGGTCAATTGTCTATATGAAACATATTTCAATTAATCAAATCTTAACAAGTTTGATTGCTTAACATGTTGGAAACATTTAATCATGTAAATATCAATCTCAATTAATATATATAAACATGGAAAAGTTCGGGTCATTACATCGGTAGTCGATACACAACCTGAATGTACCATCTTTCTTCTTGACAGACAAAACAGGAGCTCCCCACGGTGATGTGCTTGGTCGAATGAAACCACGCTCTAAAAGTTCTTGTAATTGGCTTTGCAGTTCTTTCATCTCGCTGGGTGCGAGTCTGTAAGGAGCACGAGCTATTGGTGCAGCTCCTGGTACAAGATCTATTTGAAATTCAACGGATCGATGTGGGGGTAATCCCGGTAATTCTTTCAGAAATACATCGGGAAATTCTTTTGCAATGGGAACATCATTGATGCTCTTTTCTTCAGTTTGTACTTTCTCGGCGTGTGCTAGAATAGCATAGCAACCTTTTCTTATTAGTTTCTGTGCCTTCAAATTACTAATAAGATGTAGCTTCGTGTTGCCCTTTTCTCCGTACACCATTAAGGGTTTTCCTTTTTCTCGTATAATGCGAATTGCATTTTTGTAACAAACGATCTCTGCTTTCACTTCTTTCAACCAGTCCATACCGATTATCACATCAAAACTCCCTAACTCTACTGGTATCAAATCAATCTTAAATGTTTCGCTAACCAGTTAAATTTCTCGATTCCGACATATATTATCTGCTGAAATTAATTTACCATTTGCTAATTCGAGTAAAAATTTACTATCCAAAGGCGTCAATGGACAACTTAATTTAGCACAAAAATCTCTACTCATATAGCTTCTATCCGCACCCGAATCAAATAAAACGTAAGCAGATTTATTATCAATAAGAAACGTACCCGTAACAAGCTCCGGGTCTTCCTGTGCCTCTGCCGCATTAATATTGAAAACTCTTCCGCGGCCTTGTCCATTCGTGTTCTCCTGGTTCGGGCAATTTCTAATAATGTGGCCCGGTTTTCCACATTTATAACAAACTACATTGGCATAACTTGCTCCGACACTACTTGCTCCGCCATTACTTGTTCCGACACCATTTGTTCCTTTCGTTCTATTAACCCCTGGTCCGTAGACCTCACACTTCGCCGCGCTATGACCATTTCTTTTACACTTGTTGCAAAATTTGGTGCAGAACCCCGAGTGATACTTTTCACACCTTTGGCATAGCTGCTTCTGATTGTTGTTGTTGTTGCGGTTATTATTGTTGTTGGGATGATTGTTGCAGTTGTTGTTGTTGTTGTTGTTGTTGTTGGGCCGTTTGTTGTAGTTGCGATTGATGTTGCGATTGTTGGGATAATTGTTGCGATTATTGTTGTAATTGCTGTTGTTGTTGTATTGGTGATTCTTATCACCGTTTTCCTCCCACTTTCTTTTGACTTGCTTCACATTGGCCTCTTCAGCAGTCTGTTCTTTAATTCTTTCTTCAATCTGGTTCACTAGTTTGTGAGCCATTCTACATGCCTGTTGTATGGAGGCGGGCTCGTGTGAACTTATATCTTCTTGGATTCTTTCCGGTAATCCTTTCACAAACGCGTCGATCTTCTCTTTCTCATCTTCGAATGCTCCCGGACACAATAGGCACAGTTCTGTGAATCGTCTTTCGTACGTGGTAATATCAAATCCTTGGGTTCGTAACCCTCTAAGTTCTGTCTTGAGCTTATTGACCTCGGTTCTGGGACGGTACTTCTCGTTCATCAAGTGCTTGAATGCTGACCACGGTAGTGCGTATGCATCGTCTTGTCCCACTTGCTCTAGATAGGTATTCCACCATGTTAACGCAGAACCTGTGAAGGTATGCGTAGCGTACTTCACTTTGTCCTCTTCAGTACACTTACTTATGGCAAACACCGATTCGACCTTCACGGTCCACCGTTTCAATCCGATCGGTCCTTCAGTTCCATCAAATTCCAAAGGTTTGCAGGCAGTGAATTCTTTGTAGGTGCATCCTACACAATTTCCTGTACTGCTAGATCCAAGGTTATTGTTGGTATGTAGCGCAGCCTGTACTGCGGCTATGTTTGAAGCTAGAAAAGTACGGAATTCCTCTTCATTCATATTCACGGTGTGTCGAGTAGTCGGTGCCATTTCCTTCAAAATAGTCAAATGGAACAAGTTAATCATACAGAATATTAAGAGTAGTTAATAGTATTTCGTAGCATAATATGAACTCATTTATAAAAGCTTTTTCTTCATATTAGCGTTTTATAAGTTTAAATTCGGGTAGTACCTACCCGTTAAGTTCATACTTAGCAACTACTACAATTCTATATGAAAAACTGATTATAATAATATTTCGCGTTCAAACTTTTACACAATATTTTACAAACTTACAATACCGCTTATTTTACATATAGCATGAAATATAGCACACAATAAATTTGATACAAGATGGTTGTGAAGATAATTCTAGCTAGTACACAAGTCGTTCAGCAAAGGCAATAAAGACACGTAATTCATACGTCCAGAAACAAGTCATGCATTCTGGTTTTACTAGGACTACTTCCCATCCTTGGTCTTATGGAACATAACCGTTATGGCCGTTGATAAGACAGCGTGTTGTAACGTCGTCAAAGGGACGAGGGTTACGTAATGACCAACAGTCTCGTAATAACCTAAAAACCTCATTTCTTACCCCAATTACCAACTCCGTCACTTGTGGGAACGTTTTGTTTAATAGTTGTAGCCCGACGTTCTTGTTCTCACTTTGGTGAGAAGTGAACATTACTAACCCGTAAGCATAACATGCTTCTTTATGTTGCATGTTAGCCGCTTTTTCTAAATCACGAAGTCCTATATTCGGATATACTGAGTCAAAATAATTTCTTAACCCGTTGCGTAAAATAGCATTTGGGTTCCCCGCAATATATGCGTCAAAGTAAACACATCGTAACTTATGGATTTCCCAATGTGATATCCCCCATCTTTAGAACGAAAGCCTTTTATAAACCAAGGCATTCTTGGAACGTTCTTTGAATGTCTTACAAACTGATCTCGCCTTAAATAGTTGTGCCGAAGAATTCTGACCGACTCTAAACAAGATTTCATCAATCATGTCTCCGGGTAGGTCTCTTAAAATATTGGGTTGTCTATCCATTTTATGTTTTTATACTGTAAAATAGACAAGAGTTAGATTCATAAAAAAAAATACTTATTAATACAAGCAATTTTTACATATATCATAAAGCATAAGCACACTATATTACATATATTACACCACACGAATACAACTATCTTATTCCGACTCGCTTGTTTCTTCTTCTTTGGTTTTGGTTCGTTTTGCCAAGTTTCTAGGGATATATGATGTTCCCCTAATACGAGCCGTCGTTGTCCACATTGGTTTAGAAAAACCTGGTGGTTTAGAGGTTCCCGGGTCATTGTTACAACTTAAGGACTTCGAGGGTTGACGATACATATAAAGTTCATCGGGGTTGAAATTAGATTTCTCTATTTTTATGCCCTTTCCCTTATTATTTTCTTTTGCCTTTTTAAATTCAGTTGGGGTAATTTCTATAACATCATCGGAATTCTCGTCGGAATCCGATTCATCGGAGAATTGGTAATCCTCCCAATATTTTGCTTCCTTGGCGGAAACACCATTGACCATAATTAATCTTGGTCGGTTGGTTGAGGATTTTCTTTTACTTAACCGTTTTATTATTTCCCCCACCGGTTCTATTTCTTCATCCGGTTCCGATTCTTCTTCCGGTTCCGATTCTTCTTCCGGTTCCGACTCTTCTTCCGGTTCCTCTTCGGGAACTTGTGAATCAGTCCACGAATCATTCCAATTTATATTTGACTCTTCATTATTATTAGGAGAGTCAATGGGACTTTTTCTAGAGGTAGACATCTATCACATAATATCAAACGCGTTAAGAGATTAATATATCACATAATATTCACATGTTAAAAATATATAGTTTCTAACAAAATTTGTTAAGCAATCATTTTTCAAGTAAACACGGTCGAAGTCCAGACTCACTAATGCATCCTAACAAACTCGATAAGACACACTAATGCAAAATTCTGGTTCTCTAAGACCAACGCTCGGATACCAACTGAAATGTCCCGTTCTTATTGATTAAAAACGTTCCATATTAATTGATTTCGTTGCGAGGTTTTGACCTCTATATGAGATGTTTTTCAAAGAATGCATTCATTTTTAAAACAAACCATAACCTTTATTTCATAGATAAAGGTTTTAAAAAGCTTTACGTAGATTATCAAATAATGATAATCTAAAATATCCTGTTTACACACGACCATTACATAATGGTTTACAATACAAATATGTTACAACAAAATAAGTTTCTTGAATGCAGTTTTTACACAATATCATACAAGCATGGACTCCAAATCTCGTCCTTATTTAAGTATGCGACAGCGGAAGCTCTTAATAATCACCTGAGAATAAACATGCTTAAAACGTCAACAAAAATGTTGGTGAGTTATAGGTTTAACCTATATATATCAAATCATAATAATAGACCACAAGATTTCATATTTCAATACACATCCCATACATAGAGATAAAAATCATTCATATGGTGAACACCTGGTAACTGACATTAACAAGATGCATATATAAGAATATCCCCATCATTCCGGGACACCCTTCGGATATGATATAAATTTCGAAGTACTAAAGCATCCGGTACTTTGGATGGGGTTTGTTAGGCCCAATAGATCTATCTTTAGGATTCGCGTCAATTAGGGTGTCTGTTCCCTAATTCTTAGATTACCAGACTTAATAAAAAGGGGCATATTCGATTTCAATAATTCAACCATAGAATGTAGTTTCACGTACTTGTGTCTATTTTGTAAATCATTTATAAAACCTGCATGTATTCTCATCCCAAAAATATTAGATTTTAAAAAGTGGGACTATAACTCACTTTCACAGATTTTTACTTCGTCGGGAAGTAAGACTTGGCCACTGGTTGATTCACGAACCTATAACAATATATACATATATATCAAAGTATGTTCAAAATATATTTACAACACTTTTAATATATTTTGATGTTTTAAGTTTATTAAGTCAGCTGTCCTCGTTAGTAACCTACAACTAGTTGTCCACAGTTAGATGTACAGAAATAAATCGATAAATATTATCTTGAATCAATCCACGACCCAGTGTATACGTATCTCAGTATTGATCACAACTCAAACTATATATATTTTGGAATCAACCTCAACCCTGTATAGCTAACTCCAACATTCACATATAGAGTGTCTATGGTTGTTCCGAAATATATATAGATGTGTCGACATGATAGGTCGAAACATTGTATACGTGTCTATGGTATCTCAAGATTACATAATATACAATACAAGTTGATTAAGTTATGGTTGGAATAGATTTGTTACCAATTTTCACGTAGCTAAAATGAGAAAAATTATCCAATCTTATTTTACCCATAACTTCTTCATTTTAAATCCGTTTTGAGTGAATCAAATTGCTATGGTTTCATATTGAACTCTATTTTATGAATCTAAACAGAAAAGTATAGGTTTATAGTTGGAAAAATAAGTTACAAGTCATTTTTGTAAAGGTAGTCATTTCAGTCGAAAGAACGACGTCTAGATGACCATTTTAGAAAACATACTTCCACTTTGAGTTTAACCATAATTTTTGGATATAGTTTCATGTTCATAATAAAAATCATTTTCTCAGAATAACAACTTTTAAATCAAAGTTTATCATAGTTTTTAATTAACTAACCCAAAACAGCCCGCGGTGTTACTACGACGGCGTAAATCCGGTTTTACGGTGTTTTTCGTGTTTCCAGGTTTTAAATCATTAAGTTAGCATATCATATAGATATAGAACATGTGTGTAGTTAATTTTAAAAGTCAAGTTAGAAGGATTAACTTTTGTTTGCGAACAAGTTTAGAATTAATTAAACTATGTTCTAGTGATTACGAGTTTAAACCTTCGAATAAGATAGTTTTATATATATGAATCGAATGATGTTATGAACATCATTACTACCTCAAGTTTAGTAGGTAAACCTACTGGAAGTGACAAGAAATGATCTAGCTTCAAAGGATCTTGGATGGCTTGAAAGTTCTTGAAGTAGGATCATGACATAAAAACAAGTTCAAGTAAGATTTTTACTCGAATTAAGATAGTTTATAGTTATAGAAATTGAATCAAAGTTTGAATATGAATATTACCTTGAATAAGAAAGATAACCTACTGTATATAACAAAGGTTTCTTGATCTTAGATGATTACTTGGAATGGATTAGAAAGCTTGGAAGTAAATTAGTAAACTTGAAGGGATTTTTGAAGTGTTCTTGAAGTGTTCTTCCTATGATGATTATAGCTTGATTCATAATAGTGTGTGTGTGTGTGTTGAAAGAGAATTAGAAAGAGAATTAGAAGTGAAATGGAGTGAATGATGAGTGGTAATTGGTGAGTGGTGAGTGGGGTTAAAAGGAGTTCTAGTTAGTTGACTAGCTCATGGTAGAAGTTAAAATTGATTAGTCATACATGACGTAATCAAGAGTGGAATCCCATGCTAGTTCCTATTGGTATATACTCATAGTAAGTACGTTTTGAAGCTGTGTATAATACGGGTAAGAATACGACTAGAATTCTTGATGAAAGAAAAGAATGGAAAAGTAACTGTAACCATTTTCGTTAAGTATGAGTGTTTTGATATATGTCTTGAAGTCTTCCAAAAGTATTTTAATACATCTAAATACACTACATGTATATACATTTTAACTGAGTCGTTAAGTCATCGTTCGTCGTTACATGTAAGTGTTGTTTTGAAACCTTTAAGTTAACGATCTCAATTAATGTTGTTAACCCATTGTTTATTATATCTAATGAGATGTTAAATTATTATATTATCATGATATTATGATATATTAATATATCTTAATATGATACATATACATTTAAATGTCGTTACAACGATAATCGTTACATATATGTCTCGTTTCGAAATCCTTAAGTTAGTAGTCTTGTTTATATGTATATAACTCATTGTTAATATACTTATGGAGATACTTACTTATCATAATCTCATGTTAACCATATGTATATCCATATATATATCGTCATGTCGTTTTTACAAGTTTTAACGTTCGTGAATCGCCGGTCAACTTGGGTGGTCAATTGTCTATATGAAACATATTTCAATTAATCAAGTCTTAACAAGTTTGATTGCTTAACATGTTGGAAACATTTAATTATGTAAATATCAATCTCAATTAATATATATAAACATGGAAAAGTTCAGGTCACTACACATGGATATGCTCGTGAGGTCAATAGAGTGTCTATCATTTTTGTTGCGTCTACGTACCTTTCCTGCAATATTGAATCTCATTATTGATACATGAGTACTCATAATTTAACTTTTACATACTAACAGTGTATCCCTGACTAGTGTTCGAGTATTTAGGATTGTGCATTCTTGTACTTTTGATATTGCCCTTAGATAGGTTAGGTTGAATCTTTAATTAGTTACACTTGCGGTTGAGATAAGGTATAAGATATGCATGTCCTTGGAAAACTAGCGAAAAATTAAGAACTTTTCCTTTAGATATCGAATGGTTTCGATGAACGGATTAGAAGTTATAATCAATTGAATTTTCGATATTTTTATTAAAAATGATTATTATTATCGTCGTTTTTATCGTCGTTCTAGTTTTATCTTATTATTATCTTTATCAATAAAAGGGATTTATCATTAAAAATTGTTATTTTTTTATTATTACTATCGTTATTATCGTTAAAGTTATAATTAGTATTATTATTATTATCCAATTATTATTATTATTATTATTATTATTATTATTATTATTATTATTATTATTATTATTATTATTATTAGTATTATTATTATTATTATCATTATTAATATATATATATATATATATATATATATATATATATATATATATATATATATATATATATATATATATATATATATATATATATCATTATTTAAAAATGGTTATTGTTATTGTTATTATTATTATTACTATTACTATATTATCTTTAAGATAATTATTAGTATTATCGTTAATAATATTATAGTAACTATCATTATTAATATTAGTGTAATTAAAACAAATATTTGTAACACCTAATTATTTTGATTACTATTATTATCATTATTATGAACACGATATAAAATACGATTAAAAGCTATTAAATGAAACAATTAGGAAATAATGAGTAAGAGTATCATGATGAAATTATAATATTATAAGATATTGATTTAGATAAAATTATCGTTCTTATTATTTTTATCATTACTATTATTATTAAAAGTATCGTTAGTATTAAAACTATCATTTTAACAAAAATTATCATTTTAATAGAAATGTCATTGTTACTACATTTTAAATAGAATTATTATTTTATTATTATTATTTTAAATAGAATTATTATTTTAAAGATAATATTAAAAATTATCGTAAATATTAAAGTTATCATAATTAGAATTATCGTTTTATCATAATGTCATCTTAGTAATTATAAATATTGATATTTTTATAATAATAATTATTATTACAAAATAATACAACTTTTACTTACTATCATTATAGATATTATTTTATGAAATAAATATGTGATACAAACATATTTTACTACGTGTAATAACTTACTTTAATAATACCTATCATATTATCTTTATGATATTAAATGAACCCTATAAATTTTATTACTTAATATATATATAAGTATATTTTATTATATAAATTTAATTTAAAATTTTATTTATTAATAAATAAATTATATTATTTACTCTAATAAATCTTTTAAAAATATTTAAAAATATAAAATGATGATATTTAAACTATATATTAATCATGTATAGATTTTTGGAAATTATTTTGAGTCAAATTTACTTTTGTTGACTTTTACATATTAGTCTCGAGCATTAGGATTGTGGTACACTATGACTTGACCTAATTTGTTAGACAAATATTAACCAACACATAAATATATATAATTAATTTAGGTTCGTGAATCCGAGGCCAACCTTGCACTTGTTCAATGACGTTATATGTATTTTTACTACGAAATACAGTATGGTGAGTTTCATTTGCCTTTTTACCCTTTATATTTTTGGGACTGAGAATACATGCGCTTTTATAAATGTTTGACGAAATAGACACAAGTAATTGAAACTACATTCTATGGTTGAATTATCGAAATCGAATATGCCCCTTTTTATTAAAGTCTGGTAATCTAAGAATTAGGGAACAGACACCCTAATTTACGCGAATCCTAAAGATAGATCTATTGGGCCTAACAAACCCCATCCAAAGTACCGGATGCTTTAGTACTTCAAAATTTATATCATGTTCGAAGGAGGATCCCGGAATGATAGGGGATATTCTTATATGTATCTAGTTAATGTCGGTTACCAGGTGTTCGCCATATGAATGATTATTTTTATCTCTATGCATGGGACGTATATTTATGAGAACTGGAAATGAAATTCTTGTGGTCTATTAAAATGATGGAAATAAATGATTATGATAAACTAATGAACTTACCAACCTTTTGGTTGACACTTTAAAGCATGTTTATTCTCAGGTGTTAAAGAAATCTTCCGCTGTGCATTTTCTCATTTTAAAGATATTACTTGGAGTCTTTCATAGCATATTTCGAAGAACGTTGCATTCGAGTCATTGAGTTCATCAAAGATTATTATTAAATCAATTTATAGTTGGATAGTGGATATTATGAAATGGTATGCATGCCTGTCAATTTTTGATGTAAAGAAAATTTGTCTTTTAAAAACGAATGCAATGTTTGTAAAATGTATCATATAGAGGTCAAATACCTCGCAATGTAATCAACTATTGTGAATCGTTTATAATGTACATGAACGGGTCCTTTCAGTTGGTATCAGAGCGGTGGTCTTAGCGAACCAGGTCTGCATTAGTGTGTCTAACTGATAAGTCGATAGGATGCATTAGTGAGTCTGGACTTCGACCGTGTCTGCATGTCAAAAGTTTTGCTTATCATTTTGTGTCGAAAATTAACTACTTATCATCCTCAGGAAATTACCTGCTTATCATTTTTAGTCTAAGACACGTCTTGGTGCATTGATTGCATGAATAGTGTATAGACAAAAATTCATATCTTAGCATATCTGCTAAATCATATCTTATCGTATCTGTTACTTTAAACTTTTCCTGACATATCCCGCAAAGTCCTCCGTAATCTACGAAATCTTTTGATCTCTCTATATATATATATATATATATATATATATATATATATATATATATATATATATATATATATATATATATATATATATATATATATATATATATATATTCTATGTAATTAGAATACCATCCGTTAGCCAAAATCATTTCATATCGAAAAAAAATCCTTTATCCAATCGTACGAAATGGAATTCGTCATCAGTTCAAGTCACTCAGATTCCGAAATGGAATCCCATTCAAGCTCCGAATGCAGTGTGACCGAAATAGATCAACCAATCAGTCATCACCTATTCTGAATGAATTGGGGATGGGTTCGTAGCCTCCTCAATCATTGGAGACAAGAAGAAGGTGATCCCTTCCATCCACCACATTGCCCTCTTGACGAAGAACCTGAAGCACTTACCGGCGAACCTGTCCGAACCACCATTTTTTCGCTCATTTCCAGAGTATCTCGTCACGATTATATATTACATCAAATTTTAGATTTTATTTATCCGCTCGTCCGAACCGACAATCACCCCGGTGTAATAGAAGAAGTCAACGAGCTTCGCGCTCGGGTAGTGGCTTTGGAGAATATGGTGCAGAGATTACAAACACCAGCAGCAGCATCAGCAGCATAACCAGTACCACCATCATCCACGCCAACAGTACCATTACCACCTCCAACCACAACCGCATCGTAAACCTCAACTTCACAATCTGTCCTACAAGCATCAACGTCATACGCACCATAGATACCAAGGAGTACCAACAACAATAACTGACGAAGTATTAATTCATAACTTCATTGGAGAAACATTCCGCGGCGATTATGTAATCTCTAAAGTCTTAGAGATTATCTAATCTAGCCCTAACCATAAATCAGTTAAGCAAACCAAAATGATAGAAGGAAGAGTAGAAACCCTGCAAAAATGGTGTGTGATTAACAAGCTAAACTTGCTTTACCAACATCATCAATAGTACCGTCAGCGTTACCAGCATCGTCAGTAAAGTCAACATCCGAATCAACAACACCGATAACATCACAAACTCCGTCAGTTCAAGAATCACTGTGGACATCATTACGAATCAATAACGTGTATATTGTATCAACGAGTTATGAAGAATTAACTCATTCCCTCTGAAGAAATTATATGTATATTATATATATATATATATATATATATATATATATATATATATATATATATATATATATATATATATATATATATATATATATTGAAATAAATCTTTCCGTGCTAAGCTATTGTGTGTGAATCTTAACTACTCAGTTAATTCATATTACAAATATGCAATAATGTACGTCCTTCGACCGCAACTTAACCAGCGTTAACTACAATCTCTGTCACAATTCAATAAATTCCAATTCATAATAAATCAAGTATATATTTGATTTTTCACTTTCATCATCGATGTACCCGAAACTTTTTAGATAACATCATTCGTACTTTGCGAAATTCACAAGAATTCCACGAACCGAACATCATACATCAACAAATAACGAAGTATTGATTCATAATTTCAATGTCATTAAAGAAATACTGCGTAAAAGTTATGTACTTTTTAAAGCCTTTAGGGACTATTCAATTCTAGTTTCAACCGTAAATCAAATGAGTTTAATTTAACATTAACTCATTAAATCTATGTTACATCTGAAGAAAATATACATATATATATATATATATATATATATATATATATACATATATATATATATATATATATATATATATATATATATATATATATATATATATATATATACATATATATATATATTTTTTCATAAAGACTGTAATAAAATTCTTTTGTACAAAATATTAATTGTGAATTTCTTTTTACGGGTATGTAATACCCGAGAGATATATAAATTCACAATTAATATGTTGCATTCTTCGAATCTGATTCAGCAAATCATCCATTATACTCCCTACTTTCACAACAATATACATTCTTTTATAGAAATCAAAACAACCATAATCATTCAAAATTTAATTACATATTCTGATTTTGAAATCTCAAAATTCAACTTGAGATATCATCACTCTTAGATCCTTACATCTTTTACAAGCTATATTTTGACTTCAAAATTGTGTTAGAATATCAAATGTATGTTAATGATTACAATATGTGTTCAAACCCTTCGAAAATTTCTGAAGACACTTCGAATGAAGAGCAATCGAGATGATGATCCAACCACATGTTACCCACAGTTATGTACCCGAAAAACTCTTGAAACCAAAGTAAAAGTTTAAACAACGTATCCGCGTCAGATTCTTTGGCATTTATTAGCAAAAATAACTTTGCGACTCCTATTCAAAGTAGCCAGTTTTGTCACAGCTCCAGCAAATCAACTTCGACTTTTCAGTCAGACTAACCTTATTATAACCTTGAGATATACACCATCGTTACCAGGGAACCTTTTACATTTCACCAAATTATTAGCAGATGTACCAACAACTTCATTACCCTTTGACTTTAGCCTCTCCAAAAAGTCATTATAATTATTCATTGAAACCCCATCATTTACTCATTCGCATCTTGTAATGAGAATTGCCATACGAATCATTGGGAATTAGCAATCAGTATTTTGAAATCTCGCAGCATGTCTACGCCAACAGTTATATGTGTATATATAACGTCTATCTTCTGGACTTAATTTGAATGTGAAGTTTCTGAAAAATACTCCGAACTACGAATTGGTTCTCCGTAAATGGAAAAAATGCTGATGAAGCAGCAAAAACTATAAAAAACTTTAAATGGTAAAAGCTGGATGATAATGATGAAGTGTGCTGGCAAAGCGCAGAAAAAGAGAAGTTTTGGAACTGGAAAATGGATTGAGCAAAGTTGGAAGGAGGCTGTGGACAAATTACAAAGACTGAACCTGACTTCAAAGGATCCAAATGATTCAGTACCTGCTGAAGTCATTAATGAATACCTTGCTCCTGACTCTAAACCCCTACGGACAATATTCTTCATCATCCTCTGATATTAGAAATTCTAAAATATCATCATATCTTTCATTATAAATATCCTCCATATTTCTGAAGATATTTTCTTAATTTTTCTTATTTGAAATCATTTACCTCTTCGCGTTATCTGTATTACATCATAAAAGAAACTATTTTAGTTTCTAAATTCTGAAATATTCAAGTTTAAAATAGGAATATTTTGAAGTAGTGTTGGGAACTGAAGCATGAATTAGTATAATATAATGACACTTGATCAATGTGATTATATTACAGTAAGTCATGCTGAGTTTCTAAGTAGAACGTGATGATTCACAGATCATAACATCATCATGTGCCATGTTATACTACTCTTGTATTCTATTTAACCTCTAAAATATCACGAAAATATTTCTTGATGATTCGGCCTTTTCCAAGGTATTCTAGTAATTTGACAAGTCAAGATCGTGCCATCACAATTTCCTTCCTAGAACATTAACAATGTTCATTCCGGAATTCATATCTGTGAATTCTGGACCATTACAAGCGGTGCTTAATCGCAAGAAGAAGAAACGAAAGGACAAAACTCTGAAATATAAATTGGGGTATAAATTGCAGCAAATAAAAGAGAGCATTAACTGTGAATGATAATGATTATAGAAGACAGAAGCAGAGACTTTGAAATATAAGGGAACATATAAAGCCCAACGAAAAACCAGAAATTATAAACCATATATATCGATGCATATAGCAATATAAAGACACGGGAGAACTAGAAACACTATAAACCCAAGAGTATAGTAGAAGTAAATAGATTCTTCCGGTGGTAGATGAAAAAGAAGAATGACCGATATGAAAGTTAGAAGTATATCGAGAATTAGAACTGGATGGAGCATATTGATGAATACTTTAAAATATGAGTTGAGGGGGAAAGAATAGAAGGTGATGAAACATGACTAGGAACTTAGAAATCAATAGATTTAACTCACACAATGGCGGAATAAGTGAATCAAATCCTCTAGTGAATAGGTTAAGTTTTTTTTGATTAATTTAGTCAAACCACAACTAAATCAAGTGTGATTAGATCAACACCTAGAGCTATTATTCACCACCTGGGTGATTTGGACTGAGAGAGAATCGGAGGAGCTTACTAGATCTGAGTGTGTGTAAAAAATGAGAGGCTTAACCTAAAATGAAGAACATAAGACTTTATATACCCCTGCTGTTGACTCACCCATACGATTCATTCATCACACGTACGAGTTGGCTTCATCAGCCGTACGGGTGATCACTCACTCGTGTCTTCTCATTTAGATTGTAATTGTGACTTAGCTCAGCATCAACCGTGTGTATGAGCCTGTCAGTCGTACTAGTGAGGCTTCACTCATACGTCTGACTAAGTCTAACATAGTCAAACATCTAAATCTCGTTCCTGCAGTTCCTGTAACCACATACAAACACGAATAGGATAATAACGAGCAATCATGGTGGCCTGTAAACTGTTGTACCTGCAATGTACGTGGGTAGATGTCTAGGGACTTGCATAAAATGCATCAACATAAGGTGTGAGTTGTAAGGAAACGAAGGAGGTGAATTTATAAGAAAATCTCCGACAGAACAATTAAAATGGATGATTGCATTTAAAGCGGATCCTAATTCCCTTGATTACCGGAGAGTCAAATCTTATTAAGAAGATTTTCTTCAAATCCCTTGAAATCTGGGAATCAATCATATCTACGTCAAATGATAAGATGAATCTACACTTACTCATTTCACTCTTCTATGTTAGCTTCATTCGTACTCTTTAAATAAATGGATTGTTTATCCAAATTATTCGCTGATGATAAAACTCTAATTTTCAGCCTGTATGCATCATGAAAACATACTTATTATCATTCACGACCTTTCCACTCAAATTTCGGGACGAAATTTCTTTAACGGGTAGGTACTGTGACAACCCGGAAATTTTCAACCAAATTTAAACTTTAATCTTTATATGTTTCTGACACGATAAGCAATATTTGTTAAGTTAAATTTCAAGAATTTTAAACTATGTTCATACATTCATTCAACCTCGACCAAGTTCCAACGATTCACGAACCATTAAACGAATATGATTATATATGTATATGTGTATATATATTATAACTTGAAACGTAAACAAAGTATTAGATTAAATACTTTATATGATTGTATCTGTTTCAAAATGTTTATCAATGGAATTAGAAGATAAGATCAAATGATTGAATTATCAGATATATTGAATTACGATTACAAGTCTCTGTTGAAAGGCCCACATTGATTTGAGAAATCTTTCCATTTTAACAATATTCGCAAAATGGTAAAGTGAATTATAAATAAGAACAAATTGTCAATCATTGAGAACTAGACAAAGGATAGTGGAAGATTGAATCTCATAAAGACTCGATTGATCTATTTAGTTTCAAACGTACAAAAACCTTTTCAGTTTAAAAAGAACTTTATTATTAAAACGTATATAACTTTTATAAATATCTAGAACTACTTTTGACAACTCATTACTTAACTAGTATGATAAAGATAACGATATTTATATTTTATTTTATTAAATATATATAATGATTTAAATTAATATTATATATATTTATACGCGTATTATACGTACATAGTTTTATACTTTTACTATACTTAAACTTTACCTTTACTTTATTTTTACTTTACTTTAACTTTAATAATTCACTTTAATAATTCATACTTTAATAATTCACTTTAATAATTCATACTTTAATAATTTACTTTAATAATTCATACTTTAATAATTCACTTTAATAATTCATACTTTAATAATTCACTTTAATAATTCATACTTTAATAATTCACTTCAATAATTCAAAAATCTATTATAAATACAATTTAATAGGTTTCATTATTTCATAGAAACTTGAAAATATTTTTCTCTAAACTCTCTCAATCGATTTACGTATATATATTTACTCCGTATTATTTCAAGATATTATTAGTATACATAAAATATTACGACGGAGTGCTGTCCGAGTGATTTCGAAATTGTTTTTCGAGTAAGATAGGATTAAGGAAATTATGGGTTATAGCTATGGAGGTGATTGAGTATGGTTCATGGGTATGCTCGTGAGGTCAATATAGTGTTTATCATTTCCGTTGCGTCTACGTACCTTTCCTGCAATATTGAATATCAATATTGATACGTGAATACTCATAATTTAACTTTTACATACAAATAGTGTATCCCTGACTAGTGCTCGAGTATTTAGGATTATGCATGCTTGTACTTTTGATATTTCCCTTAGACAGGTTAGGTTGAATCTTCAATTAGTTACACTTGCGGTTGAGATAAGGTATAAGATATGCATGTCCTTGGAAAGCTAGCGAAAAATTAAGAACTTTTCCTTTAGATATCGAATGGTTTCGATGAACGGATTAGAAGTTATAATCAATTGAATTTTCGATATTTTTATTAAAAATGATTATTATTATCGTCATTTTTATCGTCGTTCTAGTTTTATCTTATTATTATCATTATTATTATTTTTATCAATAAAAGGGATTTATCATTAAAAATTGTTATTTTTTTTTATTATTACTATCGTTATTATCGTTAAAGTTATAATTAGTATTATTATTATTATCCAATTATTATTATTATTATTATTATTATTAGTAGTATTATTATTATTATCATTATTAATATATATATATATATATATATATATATATATATATATATATATATATATCATTATTTAAAAATGGTTATTGTTATTGTTATTATTATTATTACTATATTATCATTAAGATAATTATTAGTATTATCGTTAATAATGTTATAGTAACTATCATTATTAATATTAGTGTAATTAAAAAAAATATTTGTAACACCTAATTATTTTGATTACTATTATTATCATTATTATGAACACGATATAAAAGACGATTAAAAGCTATTAAACGAAACGATTAGGAAATAATGAGTAAGAGTATCATGATGAAATTATAATATTATAAGATATTGATTTAGATAAAATTATCGTTCTTATTATTTTTATCATTACTATTATTATTAAAAGTATCGTTAGTATTAAAACCATCATTTTAACACAAATTATCATTTTAATAGAAATGTCATTGTTACTATAAAATATCATTATTATTATTATTATTTTAAATAGAATTATTATTTTAAAGATAATATTAAAAATTATCGTAAATATTAAAGTTATCTTAATTAGAATTATCGTTTTATCATAATGTCATCTTAGTAATTATAAATATTGATATTTTTATAATAATAATTATTATTACAAAATAATACAACTTTTACTTACTATCATTATAAATATTATTTTATCAAATAAATATGTGATACAAACATATTTTACTACGTGTAATAACTTACTTTAATAATACCTATCATATTATCTTTATGATATTAAATGAACCCTATAAATTTTATTACTTAATATATATAAAAGTATATTTTATTATATAAATTTAATATAAAATTTTATTTATTAATAAATAAATTATATTATTTACTCTAATAAATCTTTTAAAAATATTTAAAAATATAAAACGATGATATTTAAACTATATATTAATCATGTATAGATTTTTGGAAATTATTTTGAGTCAAATTTACTTTGGTTGACTTTTGCATATTAGTCTCGAGCATTAGGATTGTGGTACACTATGACTTGACCTAATTTGTTAGACAAATATTAACCAACACATAAATATATATAATTAATTTAGGTTCGTGAATCCGAGGCCAACCTTGCATTTGTTCAATGACGTTATATGTATTTTTACTACGAAATACAGTATGGTGAGTTTCATTTGCCTTTTTACCCTTTATATCTTTGGGACTGAGAATACATGCGCTTTTATAAATGTTTGACAAAATAGACACAAGTAATTGAAACTACATTCTATGGTTGAATTATCGAAATCGAATATGCTCCTTTTTATTAAAGTCTGGTAATCTAAGAATTAGGGAACAGACACCCTAATTGACGCGAATCCTAAAGATAGATCTATTGGGCCTAACAAACCCCATCCAAAGTACCGGATGCTTTAGTACTTCGAAATTTATATCATGTCCGAAGGAGGATCCCGGAATGATAGGGGATATTCTTATATGTATCTAGTTAATGTCGGTTACCAGGTGTTCGCCATATGAATGATTATTTTTGTCTCTATGCATGGGACGTATATTTATGAGAACTGGAAATGAAATTCTTGTGGTCTATTAAAATGATGGAAATAAATGATTATGATAAACTAATGAACTCACCAACCTTTTGGTTGACACTTTAAAGCATGTTTATTCTCAGGTGTTAAAGAAATCTTCCGCTGTGCATTTGCTCATTTTAAAGATATTACTTGGAGTCTTTCATAGCATATTTCGAAGAACGTTGCATTCGAGTCATTGAGTTCATCAAATATTATTATTAAATCAATTTATAGTTGGATAGTGGATATTATGAAATGGTATGCATGCCTGTCAATTTTCGATGTAAAGAAAGTTTGTCTTTTAAAAACGAATGCAATGTTTGTAAAATGTATCATATAGAGGTCAAATACCTCGCAATGTAATCAACTATTGTGAATCGTTTATAATGTATATGAACGGGTCCTTTCAGTTCAAGTTAGAACTTGGTTCAGACATACGTTTCAAGACCAATGGTTAGTGAGCGCCATACGTGGTGCAGGTGCGATGCTCTTTCCGAAATCATTCTGAATAGAGAAGACAAAAAGCCATCCGTTTCCGTTTCCACTCCACGCAATTTAAACCAACCAACTCACATAAAGAGTTGATGAATCATAAATATTCACCCCAAATTCACTTCCAAAATACACCATTTACCATTCACTCCCCTTTCCATTCATCAAAAGATCTAGAGATTAATAAAGAGAGATAGATCGATCAAATTCGCTTCAAAAACACTTGTTGAAAGATTCCGAACCCCTGATTGTTTTTGATAGGTCAAAGACCTATTTTCAGTGGATTATCACTTCCTCTCTAGGCACCAGGAATGAAAGACAAAAGTTATGAAGAAAGGGTATGCCGATAAAAAAATGATTATGAAGGAGCAAAGTCTCTGAGAGAAAAGTCTCTATAAATAAGGCAAAAAGAAACCCGAGAAGATGCCCTGAAGAAGAATGCTGGAAGAGCAAAAGAAAATTCTAGACAAAGTCTTAGCAAAATTCACCTCTTCCGAAGAAAACATTTACGGAATTCTAAGCCATTCTCTATCCAAAAATGGATACTCTGAAGAATTAAAGTCTATCAATTCTCTCAAAAATCAAAAGATCTGGATACCTTTCACCAATCCATAAATTCCCAACCAAACCCTATAACCCGTCTTCCTCTTGAAAGAATGCTTAGGAAGAAGATCAGTGACATCCTTACTTAACCGGTGGAGATATCGATGATATACCAAGCCTATGATGAGAACTGTTACATGACTGGCTTCTGAGCGACAATACAAATTAGAATAGGACACCCTAAACACTTGAGTGATATGAGTGATCCGCTAGTGAGGAGCCTGATCATGCATACTCTACATCTGAGAGTTAGAAAGTATGCTTTTTTCACTATAGACGCAATTGAAATCTAGCGACCAAATCATCGAAGCTCGAAACTTTTTCTAATACTTTCAAAAGATGTGCCGATTTCTGATGAAGGCATAATAAAAAGATCTACCGGTGGGGTAAGGGAGAGTCTATTAGGAAGATCCTGATATTCTCGCTTTTTGCTTGAGGACAAACAAAGCCAAGTGTGGGGTATTTGATATCGGGCAAAAAGTCACATTTTTATCCCTAAATTAAGCCCTAGAACAATAAAGATTTAAACTTTATCTGCAAAATTATTGATTTTTTGGTTGATTTTGTAGATTAAGTAATTATGAAGGCAATGCAAAAAAAATCAAGTAAAACGGAGCTAAAACGAAGATTTTAGAGCGAAAACGGTGAAAGACAAGAAATCAAGTTACGATCCAGTGAATCAAGGCTGACCAGACCCAAAAATGGCCTGCCATACTGCTTTCCAAATGGCTTTCCAGTATGGCAAACGGCCTGCCAAATGGTCAGGCAAACGGGCTCGATAAATGGCTTGCCTTGCAAACGGCTTGCCAAATACGGCCTGCCAAACGGCTTGCCAAACGGCTTGCCAGCCGTTTGCAGGCAAAAATGGAGTGTATCAAAAGGGCTCTCTCCATTTATTCCAACACACACTCAATTTGTAATTCATTTCATATTTTCAAGCTTTTAGTTAGTTTTTAGTAGTAGTTAGCTTAGCTTTTATTTTCCGGAGGATATCCCGGCGAGTCCCTGCGATCTCGGGCAGATTTCTTCGGCCTTTTCAGGTTTTTATCCGAAACACTTGTCTTTTGTATTAAACATGTGTTCTTACTTTTTATGTTTAATAATGCATTTCGATATTGCCATTATAGCTTAATTAATCTGTATGTTGCCATGATAGAAGTTTGGGTTAGCGTAATTATGTTAATTTAGTACGATTACTGTTATAATGCTGAACTAGGAAGTCTGATATATTTGTATGCTAGCATCTTAAGGATTGACCAACATAGGTTGTGATCAGGACTTGTCCACCTATATGAAATTAGCTACTTCATAGGATTAAGACCCCTGGTTATACTGTATTTGAAGATTCTATGAACTCGGTATGGCCGGAGTTCCCGAGAGGCATCTAATGCACTTTTAGGACACAGAACTTAGGAATTGAGACATGAATGACCTAGTATGCCTATTGATTGTTCCAAAGAGACCTCTTAGGAGCTGTTAAGATCCATTTACTGCCTTTACTATATGACCTAAGCCTATTGCGTGTTCTTGTCTGATTGTTGCCCTAGGTCTTAGTCATATCAACTGTTTAGGTATTCATTAGGTTTCTATCCGCTTTACTATCAGTATATTAACTGTGATACTGTATAATGTTTGAATTGTTAGGATCTCATTAGTATGATGGAATGGTTGTTAGTTTTCATTTAAGGTTTTGCCAACTTAAACCGACAGATTCCTTCCGTTTGTGATCAGTGTTCAATCAACACGGCACGTTGTTATTCAGTTACCTAAACTGATAACGAGGGTTAGGATTAGAGCTTAACTCACTAACCAACCTAGTACTTTACTGAGGATAACCTATGAGGTATTATTACCTTTCAATTATACGACCAAGTGACATACTTCTCGCTACTCAAAGAGAACTCCGAGAGTTCAGAGACAAGTAGGTCTGTGTAATTGGCTCATCCAACCAGATCTACATCATGCCAAGCATAGTCTTAACATAAGCATAATTACCTTTCCCTAACCCAATACTGATATCTTGGTCAACATTTTCCTGATCTGCATACTCCGGATATCCTTCTACTTTATTTACATTTCTGCATTTAGGACCTTTAGCTAAAATCAACTACTATCTTTTATCCAGGTAATTTAACTAAAAGACAATTATCCACTTGATCTTCAATTCGTTAATCAACATAAAAATATGACACTAGGTTAACTTACACCTTCTACACCTTAGAAAGTAAAAGTAAATTTAGGCCCCACAAAAATATAAATAACAAAGACACTGTGTGCTACCGAATCGAACATCCTGCGACCTAACGACACCGCACAAATAAAACCGTTCGTTAGTGGCATATCAGCTGGTGTTTGCTAGAGATGGTACCAACTTCCAATCCCGGAAGGTAATCATATACGTGATGCCTCTGGTATACAAGAAATGTCTAATGTGAATAAATGAAATGAGATGCCAGCTGAAGGGTTACTAATCAGGTTTATATGTAAAGCAAGCCATAATGACATCAGAATGGTCTGAGCGACTAATGAAAGATATTGTTCAGTATATTATAATACATGTGAACTTATCCTTGGAAGCAGTTTTTTTTTAAAATACATTTGCAGAATGCAACTATATGATCATGATTTCAGCTATAGGCCAAAACAGAGGTCGAAATTCGACTAGGATAACATCTCGTTGCAACCAATGAAGGAAGAAATGTTTTGAAGTAACAAAGAGAAAAGTGAGGATCGTAGATTTTTAGATTAATTTTCATTACATTTCCGAAGGTATCCGCACGAAAAGTGTGATCTCTTAACGAGAGACACCCTTGCACAGACGGGCGAGTCGATCTAGGATTCATCATCACTCATAAATTTAAGTGCAGATGAGAGGAAAACGTGAATTATTGGCTATAATGAATTGTTTACATTATGTGAGAAAATCATCGAAAATGATTTCTCATGCCACAAAATATTAAATCACAAAAACGATGATTACGAGGGTGTTGCAGTTTAGCTGTGAAATATCGGAAGTAAAAACTTCTCAACGGTTAACCTTAAAATAGAAAAGTTGATGAGAACAGAAAGTTTTGAATGATGAACTTAATGATAAGTTTCGGAGGGTGATAGAAATTGTGATTAATACGTGGTGTAGAATAATACAAAAATTTTTATATAAACAATCAATGAAAATTTTATAGAAGTTCGAGTCGTTTAAGGTGACAATGTGTCATAACCTTAGCTTTTCAACTTAAGTTGTCTAGTTTTGACTTCTTAAAATTTCAATTTCTGACTTGACGAGTAAATTTGATGAACTATGTCTTGGTTTATTTTAGGGTTTGTATTACTCTAAGGACGCATTTTAGGATTTACTTGATTAAGTGTTACTTCACACATTTTGCACAATGTCCTGAAACCCTAGCTTATTACCATAAACCCTAGACTTATAATTTATACCTTTGTATATAATAACTTAATAAATAAATTTATTAACCAAGTATTTAGATTAAGGACTTATAACTAATTCACTTGAACATTAGATTTTAGGTTAAGACTTTTCGACACTCATTCGTTCTCGCACCTAGTCTTGATCACTTGTATCTAGCCAATACTTTCATTTAACCAAATCTATCCTACCTTGATTAGAACCAATATAAGTTTATTTCCTAAACCTTAACTTTACAATTCAACATTTTAGATTACACAATAGATAAACAACACAAATACATATACATTTAAATGTCAAAAATTAATAAAGTATCCTCCATCATCATCATCAAAATCATTTACCATTATCATCATGTATGTCATTACCAACCAAAGAACAAAACTGAAAGGACCTGTTCATATCGATTATAAACGATTCCCAATAGTTGATTACATCGCGAGGTACTTGACCTCTATATGAAACATTTCACAAACATTGCATTCGTTTTAAAAAGACAAACTTTCATGTCATCGAAAGTTGACAGGCATGCATACCATTTCATAATATATCTAAACTATAAATGAGTTGATAATATTCTTGATGAACTCAATGACTCGAATGCAACGTCTTTTGAAATATGTCATGAATGACTCCAAATAATATCTCTAAGATGAGAAAATGCACAGCGAAAGATTTCTTTCGCACCTGTGAATAAACATGCTTTCTAGTGTCAACCAAAATGTTTGTGAGTTCATTACTTTAACATAAATAATCATTTCTATCATTTTAATAGACCACAAGATTTTCATTTTCATTTCTCATAAATATACGTCCCATGCATAGAGACAAAAATCATTCATATAGATTGAACACCTGGTAACCGACCTTAACAAGATGCATATAGAATATCCCCGATCATTCCGGGACTCCCTTCGGACATGATAAATTTGAAGTACTAAAGTATCCAGTACTTTAGATGGGGCTTGTTGGGCCTAATAGATCTATCTTTAGAATTCGCGTCAATTAGGGTGTCTGTTCCCTAATTCTTAGATTACCAGACTAAAAAGGGGCATATTCGGTTTAATAATATAGCCATAGAATGTAGTTTCATTTACTTGTATCTATTTTGTAAAACAGTTCTAAAAGCAGCGCATGTATTTTCAGTCCCAAAGATATATATTGCAAAAGCATTTAAAAAGGGAGCAAATGAAACTCACTCTACAATATTTTGTAGTAAAAATATTCATACGACGATACTGAACAATGCAGGGTTGGCCTTAGATTCACGAACCTATATCATTTGTATATATATTAAAACAAATAATCGTAATCAAACAATTTCATATATTGTAATTTTACATATTATATATTTAATTTGTATATATATGTTTGAAAATGATTATTATTTATATAGTTATATACCTATATATACTTTAATTTACTTAATTTGTTATATGTGAATATATTTATATAAAGATTGTTAATATAATTAATTTTATACTTATATATAATATTACTTATAAGTATATTTTTTATATACCTAATAATATTAATAAGAGTTGTATTTGATTATAATGATAATATTAATAATAACATTACTTACAATAATTTTAATAAGAATCGTAGTAGTGATAATAGTGGTATTTATAATAATACTTGTAATAATATTGATTTTTGTAAATTACATAATAATACTAATAATAATAATATTAATGAATATATAATAATAATAATCTTAATCGTAATCATAATAACAATAATAATACTTATAATAACTAAGTGAATGATAATATTTAGGATAATGATAATTATAATTACTTTTAATAATAATACTAATTATTAGTTATTCTAAATATTAATAACAATAATTCTAATACTTCATGATAATAATAGTAATAACAATAATGATATGTGTAATAACAATAATAATCATAATAACATAACAATACTAGTAATAATAATAATAATAATAATAATAATAATAATAATAATAATAATAATAATAATAATAAAAATAATAATAATAATAATAATAATAATAATAATAATAATAATAATAATAATAATAATAATAATAATAACAATGATAATAGTAGTAATAAAAATGGAAAAAAATTGGTAACTACCTTCAAATCAAATTCTTTAAAAAAAAATAGGCCACTATAGAACTCGAACCCGTGACCTCCCGTTAACCCGAACCATATCCAAACCATCCGGCCATTCACGCTTCACTGGTTAAACATCGGACCCGTTTCTATATATGCTGTATTAACCTTGTTTCTTATTCCTTCTTCTCAATTCAAATCGACAGTCATCATACCACACTCAGCAACACATTAAATTTGTTTTTAAGACTTGTAACATTCAGAGACAATAAAGTGTGTTTATTGATTAACAAAAGAAGAGAAAAAAATAAAAAAAAATATATATCAGCAAACCTGCTGTACGCGACTTTTAAATAAAAAGAATTTCGATTTTTGATTTTTAAATTGTTTTAGCTTACGAATTCAAAACGAAAAAGGTTCTAAATCGATATTAGAAACTTTCTAAATACTCAATTGGATCCAAAACATTGTATTAAACTCGAATTTTATGATGAACACAGAGTTGACTTTTTGAAACATAAACTTTGACTTCAAAAATTAAAGCTCGATAAATGGAATTTGATCTTGAAAATTACAGAAAGATTAGACTAAAGATTCCTAACATATTGGCATTAATACTTTTTCAAAATTTGATCGAATTCTGGTTTTCATTGAAAAGATGAAGAACAGAGATATACAATACCTTTTTTCAAGATTTTCTGTTTAATTCCCTGTAATGCATCGAATTGAATTTATATTTGATATTGATGATGGAATAACTGAGGGTTTTGATCAATATCATTAAATAAATCGTTCGTTAAATACAAATAACTGGTCGACCAATGATTTTAATCAGGAATAAATAAACTAATAAAAAGAAGAATTTGATTGATAATTGATTTTGGTGGTATCTGATAATTCAATCTGGTTTGTTGCAACTTTAAGGACAGAAAAACGAATATTTAATCCAGTAGGATTGTGACGGGAGCAGAATACATATCTATATGTTTTTTATATATGTATATCTCGGTATTATATATCTATATATCTTGTATATGTATTTATAAAATATATAACTGTATTTATGAGTATAATATATCTGTATTTGTATTTATGTATATCTAATTATATCTATATCAGCTTATTAAATATATAAAGGAACATACTAAAATTGATAGTACAAACATAAATACATAATATTGATATTAACAATAATAATGAAACTAATAATAACGATAATAGAAATAATAATGATATTAATATAATAATAATACTAATAAGAATGATGAAAATAATAACTTTAATTAAAATGATAATTTTAGCAATTAAGTTAATGATAATACTTTTGATAATCATATTAATTAAAATTATAATTTTACTAATAACAATGATACTAATAATAATAACAATAATATTAGTAATACTAATAATTATATAATAAATTAAATGCATCAAACTTTATATCTATATGTTATATAGTAATATTTATATTTAAGTATTTATTTTGATAATCATAAATTTTAAATTTACTAAAATTCTTAATATTTAACATTTGTTAATATCACTAATAATGATATTAACAATAATGAAAGTAGTAATAATATAATTTGTCATTATTATTATATTTTTAAACTTGTTGTTACATCATATTTTATATATGTAAATATGAATAATTTAATATATATTTATTATATATCTATTTACTAACAACAATTGTTCGTGAATCATCGGGATTAGTCAAAGGTCAACTGAATCCATATAAATAGTTCAAAGGTCAAATGTATGCACGAACACAGTTCAAAGTTTATGAGACCTCAACATTACAGACTTTGCTTATCGTGTCGGAAACATATAAAGATTAAGTTTAAATTTGGTCGGAAATTTCCGGGTAGTCACAGTATTATTAATAAATATATATAAAACAATTCGATTATTCGAAGCATACAGGTGAAGTTATCACAAAAGAATGAAATGAGTAAATGCAAGTTCGTCTTAACCGGTGACGTAGTCAAGGTTGATTTTCCAAAATTTAAGGTATTTAGAGAAAATCTTAGGAAATAAGATTTGGTTCTTCGATAATTAAGGAGATTAGGATTCGCTTTGATTAAATGCGGTCATCTGTCTCGATTGCTATGCCTGATATTTTACTATAAAATTCATCTCTTCCTTTCCATTATTTTCACCCCTTCTACACTTTCTTCCTTAATCCATACTTCCAAAAGATTGTGAAAATGCTTAATCCAGTTCTGATTCTTGTCCTTATCCTTACTATCGCAACAATCATTCTCCTTTTACAACTTTCACCGGAGGAATATGTTTTCTTCTACTTCGCCCTTGGGGTTATAGTGTTTTTAATTCTCCCGTGTCTTTATGTTGCGATAAACATTGATATATACGGTTTGTAATTTATGTGTTGTTATCGGACTTTATATTATCCCTTATATTTCGGAGCTCTTGGCCTTTTTATTCTCTTCTTGACTCTAAGTCAAGCGGATAATGGTCCGGAATTCATAGATATGAAGTTTCGAATGAACATGACTAATGTTCTATGAGAGAGATTGTAATAGCACTACCTTAATTGGTTAAATTACCAGAATTCAAGGGAAAAGATAGAACTATCATGAAAATATGTTCTTGATATGTTTAGAGATTAGGTGGAATGTAAGTGTCGTGTGACGTGGCACATGATGATGTTATAGTCTGTGAATCATCATGTTTCATTAGAAACTCAGCATGACTTACTGTAATATAATCACGTTGATCAAGTGTCATTATATTATACTAACTCATGCATCAGTTCCCAATACTACTTCAAAAACATTCATACTTTAAATTCGAAGGTTCACAGAATGAAGAAACTAAAACAGTTTCCTTTTATGATATAATACAGATAGCGCGGAGAGATAATTAATATCGGACGAGAATATTTATGAAGATATCTTCAGAAATATTGAGGATATTAATAATGAAATATACAATAATATCTTAGAATTTTAGAATCAAATTGTGAGAAGAAATTCATTCACGATGATTTAGAGCGATTAAGGAGCAAGGTATTCGCTAAAGATTTCATCAGAAACAGAATCATCTGAATCCATTATGTACAAGTTTAATCCTTGTAATTTGTTCAGAGTCTCCTTCATGATTTGCTCAATTCATTTTTTTTTTCAGTATAAAAATCTTTGAGCTTTTTTTTTTTTTTAACATTCCGAGTATTGACTCGTAGACTGGGTGCTTTTAAGAATTTCAAAATGAAAGATCATAATTCTATGAGATAAATGTTATATATATACATATAACTGCTGACGTAGACATGCTGCGAATTTCAAAATACTGATTGCTGATTCTCGATATTTGGTACGACAATTCTCGTTATTAGATGCAGATGAGTAGATGATAGGGTTTCAATGAATATAATAATTTTTCAGAAAGCCAAAGATCAATGAAGTTGCAGGTAAGTTCACTGCTAATATGATGGGGTGTAAACGGTCCCCCGGTAACGATGATGAAAGGCAAACTTATATATCAAGGTTATAATAAGGCTTATTCGAATGAAAGGTCGATGTTGATTTACTGGAGCTATGACAAAATTGGCTAATTTGAAAAGGAATTGCAAAGTTATTTTCGATATTAACAACATCAAAGGAGCTAGCACAGATATGTGTTAAACGTTTACTCAGTTTTCGAGAGTTTTTCAGATACATAACTATATGCATAAACCTTTTCTTCCGTAAATGAACTGCGGTTGGTTCATCCTCTCGATTGAGGTGTTTTCAAGAATAATGAAAGGTTTGAACGCAGATTGTAATCGTCAAGATACAAATGAGGTTTAAGATGAAATCAAGTGGCAAACTTGAAGAATTGTTTAGTTTCGTATGTTATAATCAATATTTTAATTCATTTTAATTGTCCAATGTTGGCAGTCCACAGTCGATAGTCCACAGTTAACAGTCCAATAATTCATATATAGTTTACTATATAATATTTGAATTAATTAATACGTATCGTTACCCGTATACATGTCTCAGACTCGATCACAACTCAAAGTATATATATTATTATAGAATCAACCGCAACCCTGTATAGCTAACTCTATCATTACTGCATATAGAGTGTCTATGGTTATTCCAAATAATATATATAGATGCGTCGATATGATATGTCAAAACCTTATATACGTGTCCCGATAATTAAAGTGAGTAAAATAAATAACAGAAATTAAATGATGATAAATATAGTACGTAAAGTAAATAACAGAAATTAAATGACGATAAATAAAATTGCGATAATTAAATTACGATAAATAAACTGCAATAAATAAAATGTAATCAGTTAGCTAGGAACAGTTAGCTGGAAACAGTTAGCGTGGATTCTTAACAAAAATTTTTCTCATAGTTAATTCGTTTGTTTCTAACAAATTTTATTTTGTCAAATGTTTTTCTTCATTATGCCACTTGTTGAATTCTGATAAGTCAAAATCCAAATATGAAATTGAATGAAAATAGTTATTCTGTGATGAGCGGATTCGTGCTTCTGTGGTTGTAAGTAGGATAGTAAATGACTATTGAATCAGATTTGAAGAATGTATAGTGTAACTTATTAATGTGAAATCTAAATATTCCTCGGGTATTACCTACCCGTTAAAATATTTTCAACATTAACAGTTGTACGAAAGAATTTTTAATTACAATCTTTATGAAAATATACTTACATATATATTTTCTTCAGATTTAATCATGGATTTAATGAATTAATATGATATTAATCTCATTTGCTTTTCGGTTTGAGCTAGAATAGCTACTCTCTAAGACTTTAGATATTACATAATCGCCATGTTCCGTGAAGATAAATGATATAGAATGATTCGGAGAACAAAAATTAATCGATCTAGAACAAGGTGTAAAACGAAGATTATGCTCGAGGTACAGAATGAGATGTAGAGGCATGGATTGTTGATGGTACTGGTGCTGTTACTGATGGTACTGTTGGTGCCGGTGATGTTGCTGAAGCTGGTAAATTTTGCACCATATTCTCCCAGTTGTTTACTTGAGCGTGAAGTTCGCTAACTTCTTCTATTATTCCGGGATGATTGTCGGTCAGAATGAGCGGATGAATAAGGTTTAGAATTGTAGATAGAATATAATCGTGTCGAACTACTCTGGAAATGAGGCTGAAAATGGTATTTCGGAGAGATTCGCTGGTAAGTGCTTCAGGTTCTTCGCCAAGAGGGCAATTTGGTTGGTGGAAAGGATCGCCTTCTTCGCGTCTCCATTGATTAAATCGACTACGAACCCATCAAATGAATTGGGGATGGATGATTGATTGATTCATTCTGGTAACACCACTTTCGGAGCTTAGGTGAATATCCATGTCGGAATAGCTGTCGGAATAACTATCGGAATAGCTATCAAAATGTGAGGAACTCGAACTAGTTGAGGGATTCATTTCGTACGATCAGATGAAGGATTTTTGATAAGAAATAGATTATAGGATGTAGATTTGTACCCTGCAATACATAATTTACATATGCATATATAATACTAAAATCCCATATGTTACGGAGGAATCTATGGAAGCTGTCAGGCAAAGGTAACAATAACAGATACGCTAAGATATGAATTTGCCTATACACTGTCTATGCAATAGAGGCAGTAAGATGTGTCTAGACTTTAAGGATGATAAGCAAATAATTTTCGACACTAAATGATAAGCAAAACTTTTGACATGTAGACACTGTCGAAGTCCAGACCCACTAATGCATATAAACAACTATCAGTTAGACACACTAATGTAAGACCTAGTTTGCTAAGACCACCGCTCTGATACCAACTGAAAGTACCCGTTCATATCGATTATAAACGATTCCCAATAGTTGATTACATCGCGAGGTACTTGACCTCTATATGAAACATTTTACAAACATTGCATTCATTTTTAAAAGACAAACTTTCATTTCATTAAAAGTTGACAGGCATGCATACCATTTCATAATATATCTAAACTATAAATGATTTGATAATATTCTTGATGAACCCAATGACTCGAATGCAACGTCTTTTGAAATATGTCAAGAATGACTCCAAATAATATCTCTAAGATGAGAAAATGCACAGCGGAAGATTTCTTTCGTACCTGAGAATAAACATGCTTTCAAGTGTCAACCAAAAGGTTGGTGAGTTCATTAGTTTAACATAAATAATCATTTTCATCATTTTAATAGACCACAAGATTTTCATTTTCATTTCTCATAAATATACGTCCCATGCATAGAGATAAAAATCATTCATATGGATTGAACACCTGGTAACCGACCTTAACAAGATGCATATAGAATATCCCTATCATTCCGGGACTCCCTTCGGACATGATAAATTCAAAGTACTAAAGCATCCGGTACTTTAGATGGGGTGTGTTGGGCCCAATAGATCTATCTTTAGGATTCGCGTCAATTAGGGTGTCTGTTCCCTAATTCTTAGATTACCAGACTAAAAAGGGGCATATTCGGTTTAATAATCCAGCCATAGAATGTAGTTTCATTTACTTGTGTCTATTTCGTAAAACAGTTATAAAAGCAGCGCATGTATTCTCAGTCCCAAAAATATATATTGCAAAAACATTTAAAAAGGGAGCAAATGAAACTCACTCTACAATATTTTGTAGTAAAAATATTCATACGACGATACTGAACAATGCAGGGTTGGCCTCGGATTCACGAACCTATATCATTTGTATATATATTAAAAAAATAATCGTAATCAAACAATTTCATATATTTTAATTTTACATATTATATATTTAATTTGTATATATATGTTTGAAAATGATTATTATTTATATAGTTATATACCTATATATACTTTAATTTACTTAATTTGTTATATGTGAATATTTATATAAAGATTGTTAATATAATTAATTTTATACTTATATATAATATTACTTATAAGTATATTTTTTATATACCTAATAATATTAATAAGAGTTGTATTTGATTATAATGATAATATTAATAATAACATTACTTACAATAATTTTAATAAGAATCGTAGTAGTGATAATAGTGGTATTTATAATAATACTTGTAATAATATTGATTTTTGTAAATTACATAATAATACTAATAATAATAATATTAATGAATATATAATAATAATAATCTTAATCGTAATCATAATAACAATAATAATACTTATAATAACTAAGTGAATGATAATATTTAGGATAATGATAATTATAATTACTTTTAATAATAATACTAATTATTAGTAATACTAAATATTAATAACAATAATTTTAATACTTCATGATAATAATAGTAATAACAATAATGATATGTGTAATAACAATAATAATCATAATAACATAACAATACTAGTAATAATAATAATAATAATAATAATAATAATAATAATAATAATAATAACAATGATAATAGTAGTAATAAAAATGGGAAAAAAAATTGGTAAACTACCTTCAAATCAAATTCTTTAAAAAAAATAGGCCACTGTAGAACTCGAACCCGTGACCTCCCGTTAACCCGAACCATATCCAAACCATCCGACCATTCATGCTTCACTGCTTAAACATCAGACCCATTTCTATATATGTTGTATTAACCTTGTTTCTTATTCCTTCTTCTCAATTCAAATCGGCAGTCATCATACCACACTCAGCAACACATTAAATTTGTTTTTAAGACTTGTAACATTCAGAGACAATAAAGTGTGTTTATTGATTAACAAAAGAAGAGAAAATATATATATATATATATATATATATATATATATATATATATATATATATATATATATATATATATATATATATATATATATATATATATATATATATATATATATCAGCAAACCTGCTGTACGCGACTTTTAAATAAAAAGAATTGATTTTTAAATTGTTTTAGCTTACGAATTCAAAACGAACAAGGTTCTAAATCGATATTAGAAACTTTCTAAATACTCAATTGGATCCAAAACATTGTATTAAACTCGAATTTTATGATGAACACAGAGTTGACTTTTTAAAACATAAACTTTGACTTCGAAAATTAAAGCTCGATAAATGGAATTTGATCTTGAAAATTTACAGAAAGAATAGACTAAAGATTCCTAACATATTGGCGTTAATACTTTTTCAAAATTTGATCGAATTCAGGTTTTCACTGAAAAGATAAAGAACAGAGATATACAATACCTTTTTTCAAGATTTTCTATTTAATTCCCTGTAATGCAGTGAATTGAAATTTATATTTGATATTGATGATGGAATAACTGAGGGTTTTGAACAATATCATTAAATAAATCGTTCGTTAAATACAAATAACTGGTCGACCAGAGATTTTAATCAGGAACAGATAAACTAATAAAAAGAAGAATTTGATTGATAATTGATTTTGGTGGTATCTGATAATTAAATCTGGTTTGTTACAACTTTAATGTGACGACTCGAAAATTTCTGACCAAATTTAAACCTTACTCTTTATATGATTTCGACACGTTAAGCAAAGTCTGTAAAGCTGAGTCTCAAATTTTGGAACAGTTTACATTAACGCATTTGTCCTTTGACTATTCCCGACGATTCACGAACAGTAGTGTACGATTAGATAAGCATACATACATATAACAATTTGCAAAACAATTACAAAGTATTAATTGTTATACTATGAGATAATTGTGTCAATACATGATTAATATATTTAACTACTCGATATTTAAAACATAATTATAAATCTATATTTGTTTAATCATATATATATATATATGTATATGAATTACTGAAAATGATTACTGACTAATTTTTATATTAAATTAAAATGTATAAATATTAATATACAAGATAACTTATTATGTGATATATAAGTAGCAATATATAATAATGTTAATACATTAAATTTAAGTATGAATTATAATATAGTTGTCTTATTAACACTAATACCTTCACAAGTATATTATTATCAATATTAGTATTATTGATATAATTATTATAAATATAGATATTAAGACAAATTCTAATAAAGTTATGATAATAAGAATAATAATTTTTGATATAAATATTATTAGTAGAATAATTAAAACTATAATTTACATTTAAAATAAGTTATCTACCATTAGTAAGACTTATCACATTTTTTTATTTTTTTTTATCATTAGAAAATAATACATTTTATCATCTTTATTATTAACATTATTATTATTATTATTATTATTATTATTACCAAATTCACCAAAATTATTATTATTGTGACTTATTATTATTATTACTTTTATTATTATTAATTATTAATATTATTATTATTAGTATAGTATTATGTTTTTTATTAATATAGTCATAATTATTAACTATTAAAATATATTGTAAATCGTAATTAAGATTTGAGGATCAAAATCAGTTTGGGGTTGCTTTCCTACTCTAATAGATTTCCAAATTAGTACAGATTGATTCTCAAATAGCTTCAGTAACAACAAAATCAGTTAAAGATCAACCTCAAATCAATTCTTTTTATTTATTTAAGTTCCTATCTACTTTACATTAATTTATTTGCTACTCCCTGGTTTGCATAAACTGTCGACATATCCAGATTATATACAACAAATCAATCCAGTGAGCTGTAGCAGAAATCATTCAGTTTTCTTTCATAATTATCACTTATAATTAAACTATATTTTTATTTCATTTTTATTTAAAAAAAATGTCGTATATCTCTGTATATCAAAAATTTTGTGAAAACTTGAATTCAAAATATTCCTAAAAATGTAATAACGCAATCTTGTTTGAAATCTATCACTCAAACTATCTGCAAATTTTCATTTTCTAATTGGTTCGATTGAAAGCAAATTTTGGAAGTCAAAGTTTAGGAGTCAAAAGTCAACCCTTTTGTTCATAACGAAATTCGAAGTCAGGTTCATGTTTCTATTTTAATTGAGTACTTAGAAACTTTCTAGTGATGATTTGAGATATAGTTTGTGTTTAAACTTTTGTCTGATACGTTCATATGATGGGAATCGATATTTTTTTTTCTTGTTTATATACAGCGAAGGGCAAACAACTCTTTTTTTTATTTATTTTATTTTGTTTTGTTTTCAATTTATACAAGAATTGATATAGAGGATTATTTATTGTTTGTGAGACCTGAATTAATATTGTAATTCGTGATTTGTAGTTTGAATGGTCCTGATTCGATTAAACTATGAGGAAGAAGAAGAAAATGGAGCAGAAAGAAGTACGAGTTAAATATGTATAACAGGAAGATTATTTCAGAAAAACACGCAATAGCCTGATGGTTTAGGGTGTTTGCGGTGTACGAGGGGTCGGGGGTTCGAGTCTCATTTGCAACACTTCTTTTTACTAAAAGATTATAAAGGGTACACTTGATTATTTTATTTCTATTAATTATTATTATTATTATTATTATTATTATTATTATTATTATTATTATTATTATTATTATTATTATTATTATTATTATTATTATTATTATTATTATTATTAATGTTACAAGTATTATTATTATTGTTATCGTTAACCTTATTATTATTATTAAGATTAATATTACCATTATTATTATTAATATTAATTGCTATTAGTATTATCATTGTTATTAAAATTATTATCATTAATATTATTGTTAGTAGTAAAAGTATCATAATTACTATTATTAGAATCTTTAATATCAATGTTAATATTATTATCGTTATTATTGTTGAAATTATTATATAAAGTATTGTTATTATAATTACTAAGCATATTATTATATTTATCATCCTTAACATGTTATTATCTAAAATTATTATTTTTATTAAGAATTAGTATTATTATTAAAAAGTATCATTATTATTATTTTATCACTATTATTACTAGTATTAACATTATTATTAATAACTTTATCATTTTTAGTATTATTAATATCATTATTATTACTTTTACTATTATCATTATTACAACTATATTATTTTTATTATCAATATTACTATTAATATTATTATTATAAAAGTTAGTTATATTTAATAAAACTACATATTTTTTTTATTTATCTAAAGTATATAAAGTTAATATATTTAAGTTATTAATGGAACACATGAATTACTAAAACTAACAGTTATATTAATAATAATATATAAAGTTATTCGACTTCAATTTTATGTGTTAATACATATATAAATAATATAGGTTCGTGAATCCGAGACCAACCCTACACTTGTTCAATGACATCATATGTATTTTTACTACAAAATACAGTATGGTAAGTTTCATTTGCCCCCTTTTTAATTGCTTTTGCAATATATATTTTTGGGCTGAGAATACATGCGCTGTTTTATATATGTTTTACGAAATAGGCATAAGTACTAAAACTAATTCTACGTGGGTTTAAACCAGAAATATACCCTTAGCTTGGTAACATTAAACTACTTGTCTATGTACGGTATCCTAAAGATAGATCTATTGGGCCTGACAAACCCCATCCTGACTATGAGATGCTTTAGTACTTCGAGGTTATATTAAACATACCTGATTTGGTGTACTTTAAAGGGTAAAACATGAACGTTAAGGCTTGTTACCGGGTGCCTACAACTTATAGAATACTTATATACACTTGCGAGTGTACATATATTTATAAACGAAAATCTTGTGGTCTACTAATATATTGAAATGATTGTTATGATAAACCTATGAACTCACCAACTTTTTGGTTGACACTTTTAAGCATGTTTATTCTCAGGTATGAAAGAAGTCTTCCGCTGTGCATTTGCTCATTTTAAAGATATTATATGGAGTCGTACATGGCATATTTAGGTCAGTACCTCGCTATGGGACCAGATGTTGATGACTTCGTCCAGATGGATTAGGACGGGTTATCACAGTTGGTATCAGAGCGGTGGTCATAGCGAACCAGGTCTTGCATTAGTGTGTCTAACTAGTAGTTTTTAGGATGCGTTAATGAGTCTGGACTTCGGCCTAGTAGTGGTTAGGTTATATTAATAAGTCTGGACTTGAACCTGGTCCGCATGTCAAAAGTCTTGCTTACCGTTCTTTGTCGAAAAATATCTACCTCTCATTGTCAGTCTCGACACGTCTTATTGCAATTATTGCATAGATGGTGTACAGACAAATTCATATCCCATCACATTAAATCTTGTCTGACACGTTCCCTTAATTTCCTCCGTAATTCACGGGATCTTCTGTACTATATATAGGTATTCTATGTAATTAGAATATCATCCGATATCCAAAAATCATTTCATATCAAAATCCTCTTACTGATCGTGAAAGATGGATCCTACACCTAGCTTGGATTCCATTAGTTTCGGAAACGATTTCGAGATGCGTATTGAAGTAGACTCCGAAGTCAATGATCCCGGAGTGTCTCCACCGTTTAGTTATTTTTCCTTCTGGAAGAGATGGGGGTGGGTCCGAGACTTACTCACTCGATGGAAAAATGAAGAAGGCGAACCCTACCGCGAACCAAACTTACCTCCTAACATTGGAGAAAATGATGTACTCACCGGTGAACCTATGCGCAACACTGTATTCACCCTTCTTGCTAAAGTTTTCCACCTCAAAGGTCACATTACTGCAATCTCAGAAAATATTCAACCTCTACTTTCGAATACCAATCAAAGGGGAATATTAGAAGAAGTTAGGGAACTTCGAATTGATAATCAAGATTTATCGAATCAGATGAGTGGGTGGATAGAAATGATAGAGGGTAGGATAGAAACCCTGACAAGAATGGTGCGTGATTTACAAGCTATACTTATTACACAAGAACCATTAACATCAGCACCGTCACCATCAGCAGCACCAACAGCATCAGCAGCACCAGCAGCATAAATAGTACCACCATCCATCAATAGCAACATCTGCATCTCACACCTCAACATCATAAACTGTACCTCGAACATCAACGTCATACACACCATAGATACCAAGGAGTACCAACAACAATAACTGATGAAGTATTGACCCATAACTTCATTAATATTCTGCGAAGAATATGTAGTTCCTAATAGTCTTAGAGGTTACTTATTCTTGCTCAAACCGAAAATCATATGAGTTTAATATCATATTAACTCATTAAATCCATGATTACAACTGAATCAAATATATATGTATATATATGTTTTCATAAAGATTGTAATTAAAAATTCTTTTGTACAAACTGTTAATGGTGAAAATATTTTAACGGGTAGGTAATACCGTAGGAATATTTATATTTCACATTGATAAGTTACATTATACATTCTTCGAATATGATCCAACGATCATTTAATATCCTACTTAAATCTACCCATATACGTATCCGTTCATACAGAATAACCATTTTTATTCGATTTCATATTTGGATTTCAAATTATCAGAGTCCAACAGGTGGTATAATGAAGAAAACATTGGACAATTAAAAGGAATTAAAATATTGATTATAACATATGAAACTAAGCAATTCTTCAAGTTTGCCACTTGATTTCATCTTAAACATCCTTTGTAACTTGATTTCATCTTAAACCTCATTTGTATCTTGACGATTCCAATCTGCGTTCAAACATTTCATGATTCTTGAAAACACCTCAATCGAGAGGATGAATCAACCGCACTTCATATACGGAAGGAAAGATTTATTCATATAGTTATACACCTGAAAAACCCTCGGAAACTGAGTAAACGTTTAACACGTAGCTATGCTAATTCCTTTAATGTTATTATTACCCAGAATTAACTTGGTAATCCTTTTCAAAGTAGCAAATTTTGTCACAGCTCCAGCAAGTCAACTTTGACTTTTCGTTCGAAACAACCTTATTATAACCTTGATATATACGCGTGCTCATTTATTGTTACCAGTGAACCATACTACCATCAACGTTTAATCATCTAAAAACACAATTCTCCTGAAAACACCTCGGATTGATAACCGACGATTCAGATATGGCTGCATTAAATGCAGACGAAATAGTAAAATTGTAGATGGTCTAAACAGCCAAAAGTTTGATGATAAAGAAAGGAGTGTTAGGAACGCTCAATAGAAAATTTGGTACTGAAAAACGAATTGATCTAACTATGAAGGAGACTAAGGACAAATACAAGGACCAAACCCTATATTCAAAGAATCCAGGTAATTCTGGATCCACTGAAATCTTTAGAGAATATCTTGTTCCGAAGTCATGTTAAAATTTTGCGGAAAATTTTTATTCTACAACCTTCGAACTTAGAAATTCCAAAATATCATCATAAATATCTTCGATATTTCTGAGGATATTTTCATAAATATTCTTGTCCGAAATTATCTATCTCTTCATGTTTTTCTGTATTTCATTATATTGGAAACTTCTGTAAAATCTAAGTATAAATTATGAATGAATTGTGGAGAAGTGTTGGGAATTGAAGCATGAGTTAGTATAATATAATGGCGCTTGGCCAACGTGATTATATTACAGTAAGTCATGCTGAGTTCTATTGGAACATGATGATTCACAGATCATAACGTCATCATGTGCGATGTTACATAACTCTTTCATTCTATTTAACCTCTGAACATATCAAGAAAATGTATTCTTGATAGTTCTATCTTCTGTAATTTTGATAACTTTGAAAGTCAAATCGTGCTATCACGTTCCACTCCGCTTAGAACATTAAAATCATTCAAAACTCTATATCTACGAATTCTGGACCATTATTCGCTTGACTTGGAGTCGGGAAGAGCAAACAAGAGCATGGAGCTCCGAAATATAAAGAAAAATATAAAGCTCAATAATAACACATAAATTACAAACCGTGTATATCAATGTTTATCGCAACATAAAGACACAGGAGAATTAAAAACACTATAACCCCAAGGACGAAGTAGAAGAAAACAAATTCCTCCGGTGGTAATTGGAAAAGGAGAATTATTGTTGCGATAGTGAGGATAAGAACAAGAATCAGAACTGGATTAAGCATTTTCACAATCTTTTGAATTTAGGAATTGAGTATAGAAGTGGTAAAAACTAATGGAACGGAAAAGGTAAATATATAATGGAAATACCAGACAGAGTAATCAAGGCAGATCTCCGCAATTAATTAGAGAAATCCTGATTTTCTTATTCGTCGAAGAATCAGATCTTATAGATTTCCAAAGATTTTCTTTTAAATTCCTTAAATTCCAGAAATCCGTCGTGACTACGTCAAAAGTTAAATTTCTATCTCAATCTTTTGTGACAGCTTCACTCATACGCTTCGAATAAACGAGCTATCTTATCCATATTACTCAGCAGTAATAAAACTCTATTTATCAACTCAAATTCGTCATAAAAACATTTTTAATGTTATCCATGACCACCTCACTCAAATTTCGGGACCAAATTTCTTTAAGGGTAGGTATTGTGACGACCCGGAAATTTTCGATCAAATTTAAACCTTACTCTTTATATGATTCTGACATGTTAAGCAAAGTCTGTAAAGCTGAGTCTCAAATTTTGGAACAGTTTACATTAATGCATTTGTCCTTTGACTATTCCCGACAATTCACGAACAGTAGTTTACGATTAGATAAGCATACATACATATAACAATTTACAAAATAATTACAAAGTATTAATTGATATACTATGAGATAATTGTGTCAATACATGATTAATATATTTAACTACTCGATATTTAAAACATAATTATAAATCTATATTTGTTTAATTATATATATATATATATATATATATATATATATATATATATATATATATATATATATATATATATATATATATATATATATATATATATATATATATATATATATATATATATATATATATATATGAATTGCTGAAAATGCTTACTGACTAATTTTTATATTAAATTAAAATATATAAATATTAATATACAAGATATCTTATTATGTTATATATAAGTAGCAATATATAATGTTAATACATTAAATTTAAGTATGAATTATAATATAGTTGTCTTATTAACACTAATACCTTCACAAGTATATTATTATCAATAATAGTATTATTGATATAATTATTATAAATATAGATATTAAGACAAATTCTAATAAAGTTATGATAATAAGAATAATAATTTTAGATATAAATATTATTAGGAGAATAATTAAAACTATAATTTACATTTAAAATAAGTTATCTACCATTAGTAAGACTTATCACATTTTTTTTTTATTTTTTTAGCATTAGAAAATAATACATTTTATCATCTTTATTATTAACAATATTATTATTATTATTACCAAATTCACCAAAATTATTATTATTGTGACTTATTATTATTATTATTACTTTTATTATTATTAATTATTAATATTATTATTATTATTAGTATAATATTCTGATTTTTATTAATATAGTTATAATTATTAACTATTAAAATATATTGTAAATCGTAATTAAGATTTGAGGATCAAAATCAGTTTGGGGTTGCTTTCCTACTCTAATAGACTTCCAAATTAGTACAGATTGATTCTCAAACAACTTCAGTAACAACAAAATCAGTTAAAGTTCAACCTCAAATCAATTCTTTTTATTTATCTAAGTTCCTATCTACTTTACATTATTTTGTTTGCTACTCCCTGGTTTGCATAAACTGTTGACATATACAGATTATATACAACAAATCGATCCAGTGAGCTGTAGGAGAAATCATTCAGTTTTCTTTCACAATTATAACTTATAATTAAACTATATTTTTATTTCAATTTTTTTTTAAAAATGTCGTATATCTCTGTATATCAAATTTTTTGTGAAAACTTGAATTCGTAATATTCTTAAAAATGTAATAATGCAATCTTGTTTGAAATCTATCACTCAAACTATCTGCAAATTTTCATTTTCTAATTCGTTCGATTGAAAGCAAATTTTGGAAGTCAAAGTTTAGGAGTCAAAAGTCAACCCTTTTGTTCATAACGAAATTCGAAGTCAGGTTCATGTTTCTGTTTCAATTGAGTACTTAGAAATTTTCTAGTGATGATTTGAAATATAGTTTGTGTTTAAACTTTTATCTGATATGTTCATATGATGGGAATCAAATTTTTTTTTCTTGTTTATATACAGCGACGAGCAAACAACTCTTTTTATTTATTTATTTTTTTTTGTTTTGTTTTCAATTTATACAAGAATTGATATAGAGATTATTTATTGTTTGTGAGACCTAAATTAATATTGTAATTTGTGATTTGGAGTTTGAATGGTCCTGATTCGATTAAACTATGAGGAAGAAGAAGAAAATGGAGCAGAAAGAAGTACGAGTTAAATATGTATAACAGGAAGATTATTTCAGAAAACAGGCAATAGCCAGATGGTTTAAGGTGTTTGCGGTGTACGAGGGGTCGGGGGTTCGAGTCTCGTTTGCAACATTTCTTTTTACTAAAAGATTATAAAGGGTACACTTGATTATTTTATTTCTATTTATTATTATTATTATTATTATTATTATTATTACTATTATTATTATTATTATTATTATTATTATTATTATTATTATTATTATTATTATTATTATTATTATTATTATTATTATTATTATTATTAATGTTACAAGTATTATTATTATTGTTATCGTTAACCTTATTATTATTATTAAGATTAATATTACCATTATTATTATTAATATTAATTGCTATTAGTATTATCATTGTTATTAAAATTATTATCATAATTATCATTAATATTATTGTTAGTAGTAAAATTATCATAATTACTATTATTAGTATCTTTAATATCAATGTTAATATTATTATCGTTATTATTATTGAAATTATTATATAAAGTATTGTTATTATAATTACTAAGCATATTATTATATTTATCATCCTTAACATGTTATTATCTAAAATTATTATTTTTATTAAGAATTAGTATTATTATTAAAAAGTATCATTATTATTATTTTATCACTATTATTACTAGTATTAACATTATTATTAATAACTTTATCATTTTTAGTATTATTAATATCATTATTATTACTTTTACTATTATCATTATTACAACTATATTATTTTTATTATCAATATTACTATTAATATTATTATTATAAAAGTTAGTTATATTTAATAAAACTACATATTTTTTTTTATTTATCTAAAGTATATAAAGTTAATATATTTAAGTTAATAATGGAACACATGAATTACTAAAACTAACAGTTATATTAATAATAATATATAAAGTTATTCGACTTCAATTTTATGTGTTAATACATATATAAATAATATAGGTTCGTGAATCCGAGACCAACCCTACACTTGTTCAATGACGTCATATGTATTTTTACTACAAAATACAGTATGGTGAGTTTTATTTGCCCCCTTTTTAATTGCTTTTGCAATATATATTTTTGGGCTGAGAATACATGCGCTGTTTTATATATGTTTTACGAAATAGGCACAAGTACTAAAACTAATTCTACGTGGGTTTAAACCAGAAATATACCCTTAGCTTGGTAACATTAAACTACTTGTCTATGTACGGTAGGCGCGAATCCTAAAGATAGATCTATTGGGCATGACAAACCCCATCCTGACTATGGGATGCTTTAGTACTTCGAGGTTATATTAAACACACCTGATTTGGTTTACTTCAGAGGGTAAAACATGAACGTTAAGGCTTGTTACCGGGTGCCTACAACTTATAGAATACTTATATACACTTACGAGTGTACATATATTTATAAACGGAAATCTTGTGGTCTACTAATATATTGAAATGATTGTTATGATAAACCTATGAACTCACCAACCTTTTGGTTGACACTTTTAAGCATGTTTATTCTCAGGTATGAAAGAAGTCTTCCGCTGTGAATTTGCTCATTTTAAAGATATTATATGGAGTCGTACATGGCATATTTAGGTCAGTACCTCGCTATGGGACCAGATGTTGATGACTTCGTCCAGATGGATTAGGACGGGTTATCACCTTTAAGGACAGAAAAACGAATATTTAATCCAGTAGGATTGTGATGGGAGCAGAATACAGATCTATATGTTTTTTATATATGTATATCTTTGTATTATAAATATATATATATATATATATATATATATATATATATATATATATATATATATATATATATATATATATATATATATATATATATATATATATATATATATATCTTGTATATGTATTTATAAAATATATAACTGTATTTATGAGTATAATATATATGTATTTGTATTTATGTATATCTAATTATATCTATATCAGCTTAAATATATAAAGGAACATACTAATATTGATAGTACAAACATAAATACATAATATTGATATTAACAATAATAATGAAACTAATAATAATGATAATAGAAATAATAATGATATTAATATAATAATAATACTAATAAGAATGATGAAAATAATAACTTTAATTAAAATGATAATTTTAGCAATTAAGTTAATGATAATACTTTTGATAATCATATTAATTAAAATTATAATTTTACTAATAACAATGATACTAATAATAATAACAATAATATTGGTAATACTAATAATTATATAATAAATTAAATGCATCAAACTTTATATCTATATGTTATATAGTAATATTTATATTTAAGTATTTATTTTGATAATCATAAATTTTAAATTTACTAAAATTCTTAATATTTAACATTTGTTAATATCACTAATAATGATATTAACAATAATGAAAGTAGTAATAATATAATTTGTCATTATTATTATATTTTTAAACTTGTTGTTACATCATATTTTATATATGTAAATATGAATACTTTAATATATATTTATTATATATCTATTTACTAACAACGATTGTTCGTGAATCGTCAGGATTAGTCAAAGGTCAACTGAATCCATATAAATAGTTCAAAGGTCAAATGTATGCACGAACATAGTTCAAAGTTTATGAGACCTCAACATTATAGACTTTGCTTATCATGTCGGAAACATATAAAGATTAAGTTTAAATTTGGTCGGAAATTTCCGGGTCGTCACAAAAACCATGCAACCTTCATGTGCAAGCATACAATTAAACTAATCTTTCATTCATGCATGCAATTAAATTAATCTTTCATGTAAGCATTCTATGCATGTGCATTAGTGTAAGATTATGACTCACTTCACTCTTTTTCTCCCCATACTACACGTCCACCACCATCACCTCATCATCACCATCAAAATTCCATGCACTTTCTAACCATGTAAACCTTGTCTTACCATGCATGAACAAGAGGCTTAGTCATAACCTAAGAGTTTGTAAAAGGTGATTAGTCATGCTTAGGAGTTAGTAGAAGATTTTGAGTCATAACCTCCTTTTGATCACCAATTGCCACGCCATCATTCAGCATGCATATATATACTACCTCAATTTCCATTCTTGTCATTTTAATCACTCTTTCACACATACTCACTTCAATTTCCAGGCCTAAACAATCATCTTCATCATCTTCATAAACCTAGAGGAGCTCTTCTCTTCAAGGTATAACCATTTACTTCATTCCTATCATCTTTACTAGTCATCTTCAAGTGGTATTAAGGTGTAAATGCTTGATCTAAAGTGTGTAAACACTTAATGATGATCACATGGCTAACCTTAATCTTGATTATGGATGAGTAACCTTAAGTTTTCTACATGTCCTATGTTTTAAAATGAACTTTAAACATGAATTTTGTTGACTAAAATACATAAAATAGTTTCATCAGGATTCTGTCCAAAATAGCCCTGAAATGTTCATAGGTTAAAAACTTACTTAGACTTTCAATTTGAACCTAATAAATTAACCACATGTCCACATATATGTTGTAAGCTTCCTGTAGACTTTCCATGATTTTATCTAAAGTAAAAGGTATTTTTCATTTTTATTTACTCACTAAGTGTCTAGACTTTCTTGAAACTGACCTAAGTCTAGTATGACTTGAATAAATTAAAAACTATATAGTTTCTTAAGATATATCCTTCTATACTTGAAAGGGTACTAATAGAGGAACAAAACAAGACATGATTCACTAAAATCCATGTGGTAATTTAGGAGAAAAGGCTATGTAGATTTAATAAAGAAAACTGTTGTAGTCTGATTTTGGTCTAAAGTATAGTCTTTAAAAACTAACCAAATGAATAGCTGGAAGTTAATCCTTTTTACCATGTGTTATTTTATATCTTTTAAGTGGTTTTTAAAAGCCACAAGTGAAACAAAGATGATTTACTAATTATAAGTATGCATGGAAACTTATAGTATAAATCTGGACAGATTTGCACACTTGTAGGAAATCATAAATTTGACCAATTTATACTTTGAATCCAGAAGCTAACCTTACATGGTTGGATTTGAGACTCAATAACCTTTCCAGAGGTGGTAATATCACCTTAAATGGATATTTAGATTGGTAGAAACACGTAATGTAATGTGAAGGTAAAACTGGACAGATTTGCTGAAACTTAAAACTACGAATCATATAATGTTTCCAATCAAAAATCAAAATGGACATGTAAGAATACTTGGGGACTGATCTTAGACTCAATATAAATACTATATAGTATAGTATGACCTCTGACCTCATAATATTCATTACGTCTCAAGACCGGATCACCTTACACTATCTAAACCAACTACCGCGTAGACCTTACACCGCATCAAGTGAGTTCGTAGTCCCATTTTTAATCAATCTTTTGTACATTTGGGATGAGATAATACTTGTTTACTATTTAACATATTGGAATCAAGTACTTACAACTATATTCTATGTTGAGTAACAAAGGTCAATTTTGAAAGCCCGATTTTGATATCGTTAATTACCGGTTGGGTAAAAGCGAATATTATGAATATGTCTATTTGAGGATGACTCCTCACATCAGGATAGGCCTTCTAGGCTATCGGATGCGTAACCTTCGACCATATGCACTTAGACCTTAAGTGACGCTTATTTTCGGGTACTTTTACGTTAACGTTCGATATCGAAAGCTCATGAACTGGAATATCTTTTTAACTATTTTATACATGAAATCTTGATGTCCATTAACTTATGCATTGTAACTAAACCTATGAACTCACCAATATTTATATTGACATTTTAAGTATTTATCTCAGGTGCTTAGCTTTTGGAGCAATTTTAGGTCGGGCATCGTGGAAGTTTAAAAATTTCTTTTGTTAAATCTAGTATTGATAGGCTAGATTATGATGTATTTGTATTTGTACTATGTCTGTACTTGTATTTTGTAACCACGATGCATCAAAACTAAAAACAGAGACCGTGATGTAATAATATTTATGTTTCCGCTGCTACGTTGACTATAACCTGGGACACTATGTTAAAGTTCACACCACGTCTTGGGAAATTGTGACGGGGGTTGTGACAGACATGGTATCAGATCTTGGGTTATATGGAATATGGACGGCATTAGTGTGTCTAGACCTGATGAACTAGGATTACATTAGTGTGTCCCCACCTATAACCGAGTCAAAAATTTGCCGGTCTCTATTTTTTTTCCGAGTCTTATATTATTAATTTTACTCGTCGTAAATTCTATATGTGACGACCCGGCAATTTCTGACCAAATTTAAACGTAATCTTTGTATGATTTCGACACGATAAGCAAAGTCTGTAAAGTTGAGTCTCAAAAAGTTTGAACTATATTCATGTGACCTTCGACTGTCCCTGATGATTCACGAACCATTGATTGTAAATATGTGGATATATATAAATATGTGTATATATAAATATATGTATAATGTATAATATATATAATAACATGAACATTAATAAACTATTATATAACTATAAATAAATATGTACAATAAAATACATTGTAATAAAAACTATTATTTTATATGTATATTTCTTGTATATATATATTGTTATATTTAAATTAATTATTTAATATATATTTATTTGCGTAGTAAATTTTGTTATTTACAACTGTTTATATATATACATAGTGTATATTAAATATAATTAATTTTGAGCTTAAATGGTAAATGTCTGTAACTTTCGGTTGACGTTTAATTATTTTTAAAATAGGTCTAATATATATATATATATATATATATATATATATATATATATATATATATATATATATATATATATATATATATATATATATATATATATGAAGTTTTAAAATAAAAGTTGTTCCAAAATTTGATTAAAAAGATAATAGTTTTGATAAAAAAAAATTTTACCTTTTCAATCTAAGTTTTTGTACTCCGTACATATAAATTGGAATAGAAAATAAATAATTAATGAACCTTTTTGATCAGGTTTCAAACAGTTAATGATCAGAATAAATAAATGGAATTAATTTAAAAATTGGGGATTTTTTAGAAACACTCTTATATATTAACTGTTTAGCAATGGACTACGAAATATTATCCCTATTGACTGTCGGCAGCATAGGAGTCGAATATTTATTATTTTTACACGTTTGTTATTCTAAGATAGTACTATTATTGTTATTATATATTATTATATTATTTATATAAGGAGTGATTATCTTATCATCATCGAAGTATTATTATTATTCTGTAAACCTGAGATCCACCATCTTCATTAACCTATCATCATTGAATATCATCACAACCATCTACAACTGTTACCATAGCTCCACCTTCTTCCATCGCCATCTAACACCGGTCACCACCTTCTACGAACACCACGATCAACCACCTTCTTTGTTCTAAGATCAACAAACCCACCAACTAACCTCAAACCACCATCGGTTATCATCACCCTCATTGATCTCAACCTAAAACCACCATTGAGCACCTTAAACCCACACGACCATTACCTTGGTTTTACTTCCTTCAACAACTTGACAATTCAACTTCATTTTTTTCTCTCTTGCTCCGGTCACTATGCACCATCACCGGAGATCACCTTGATCACCTTTAAACACCACTTTCAACCCTATCAACACACGACCACACAAATATATTTCTATGGCACCATCATTTCTGATTTCTGTTCGGTTCACGAGCCATCACCATAATCGTCTCACTCAAACGCCACCAACGAACCACCATGAACCACCCTAATCATGACTACAACCGAACACCATATCTCTCTTCTCTTTCTCTACCTCACCATCTCTCTACATTTTTTTTATTACGAACCACCATTGTTACAGCTACTCGATCGAGACTATTTCTACTCCTGTTTTACTGTACATCATCGAACAACACCATAAATGATCAACGATCACTACTACTGTATCTTTGCTGTTCCTGCTACTGTTTCAGCCACGGCAAACCAATCGAAACCACCACCAAATCCCACACTATTGCTGCGACTGTTTCCTATATCAAACCGCCATTTTTTTTTTCTTGCTTCGATGATGGGTGCTGCTACAACAGTCACATGTATCTATTTCTGTTTCTGCGATGATGAACACGAATGATTGATGATAATGATGGCTGTTGGTATTATGATTATGACTTGTAGGTCCTCTATCTTGGGTAACCACACAAGAAAAGGGAGGCGTTTTTTATTATTTATTCCTTTGAATCAAGTAACGTGGATTCCCACTGGAAGTATACTACATCTATTATACAAAGAAATGGGTTTATCAAATTGGACTTGTGAAAGTTTAATTTTTTTCTTTTCTTCTTCACTGGACTGATGTACACAGCTTTTTTTTATTTAACGTGGGCCAAGTAGTAATGATGGGCTGAGATCCAACTGTTTTTCTGCTGGGCCGGGTACTTACTTAGCCTGTTGGGCGGTAAGTCAATTTTTTCTGTTGGGCTTTGGCTTTCGTGTTGGGCCGTGTTTTTGGTTAGACCTAAGATTATTTTATTTGTTGGGCCAAAAATCTGCTTGTTTGTTGTGTCGTGTCCCTGTTAATGAGATTGGGCCAAGATCAGACTTATATTATGTTGGAATCGAGAACGAGATGATGACGGATTGAAATTGAAATTGATATTGATATTGAGATTGATATTGATATGGATATTGATCGAGT